>NC_067151.1:63865357-64051545 GCF_903995435.1 Acomys russatus
CCAGACAATTTCACAGACGGTACTCCTAGCTACCTGCTGGCTCGACAATTACAGAACAGAGATGGCTACAGATACATGGCCGATTGGAGAGATGGAACTAGGAGGCTGATAATTTTCTAAACTAGCCTAGGCAGTATAGTTAACTGCCTAAAACTTAGAATTTTCTTGGTTAATTTTTGTTTGAGATATTTAAAGAATTTTCTTTTACTAAAATTGAGATAAAAATAATTAAAGAAGGTATGATAACACACGCCTTTAATCCCAACACTCGAGAGCTAGAGACAGGTAGGTCACTGTGACAGGGCATGGTGATACACACCTTTAATCCTAACACTTGAGGATTAACACAGGCGGAACTCATGAGTTCCAACCTGGTCTCCACAGGGCATGATCTACTGATAAGCTAAATTACTTACAGAGATGTAAATTTTTTAACTTACATAAGACTATACAATTAATAAAATTACAGCCAAGATTGCTCTTTCCTGTGACTGTTCCCAAAAATACATTCAAAATTGTCAGACCTTAAGGATCGTTTTTTCACTGCTCCCTTGCATCCAAAAGATTGACATTGCTTTGCTTTCATTTTGCCTTCTGTAAATTTTAGAAAACCAATAAAGAGATACACTGGCGGGTTTTGCCTCAGAGTGTGTCAACAAAGCTGTTCAAAAATTCTGTGACTCTTTTTCCATAAAGCATATTACAGGTACTCCTTAGAAGTAAAGAAAGGGAACTTTACCCTCAATTACCTAGAAATGCTTTGAGTCATGTTCTCTTTACTTTAAATTTTTTACTGCTTGATGCCAAAGGAAATTCTGCAGCTGATAGATTTTGACACAGCAATGCTCAATCATCCTTCGCTAGAGTAAAATGGAAGGATCCTTTAACCGGACAATAAAATAGATGCAACCCTGCATTAATATGGGTCAAGGCTCTGTTTGTGTGTTCTCACAGGAACATGATGCTGCACGCTGGCTACCTGAGAGACTTGTGCATCAAGTGGATGCTGACATGGATGAGTTTGCTGATCATCCTGAGCTCAGAGGTGAAGCTTCATTGGACACTGATTCCTGATCCTTCTCTTCTTCAACCTGCTTCTTGGGATAACACATGTTCAGCAACACTCACTGCCTGATTTCCCTGTGTGTGAGGAGGACTCAAGTGTTCCGGTACCTATGAGGCATCCTCCTTACTGACCTGACTGAACTTTAGAGTCGGTGCTTTGCAGGGACTCCTCTGGAATATTTTCCTTCCGGAAACCCAGATTTTAAGCTTCATAAGTACTTTTCCACCCTAATTGTTAGGGTCAGTTTCATCTACAGGACTGTGGAGAACTAAACAGGGATTGGTGGTGTGCTGTTGAGTGATAAAATTTCTGTTATAATTCTGTTATTACTCTCATATCTACTGTTGTTTTTGCCTTTGCTTTACTAATATTGTTTATACCTTAAGTAAGCGGTTAGTGATTGGAGATGACTGAACAAGTTACAATGTCATACTAGACTTCCCTAGACTCCTTGTAAATAAGATACAGCTAGATTCATTCAATATAGTCTCCTTAAAATTAACAGTAATCTATGACACGGATTATCCTTGGCGGGGACGGCCTGTGCCTTCCGTCCTTTCTAACACAGCTCATGTCTCAACAATCAAAGCTGATACTAGTGTAAACACATAACATAGAGCTCAAAGACACTGCCCTTCTTCATGTGTTGATAAGGAGACAGGCCAGAGACGGGCAACAGTGAGTCTGAGCCTTGTTGGTCCTAAGACAGGCTGTGAATGATGGAGTTCATATGCCAATGATGGACAACCATAAGCACCTACTCGCTGACCTAAGACGGGTTCTTCATAATTTTATTTTAAGAAGGGGCATATGTGGGTAGCCATGCCAAATTCTGCCATGTCAGAAATCCTGTGCTTAGGCTGCATGCTGTGACCTTCTAGTTGCTGACCTTTGCCTTACCAGGTCTTGTGCTCTGGGCTATCTGTGAGGAACTGCAGCTGTGCTGGTACTGACCATTACTTGTTTTTCTCTGCAGTTGAAACATTGTGCTCCACTGGTTGCCTTCATTTTCCTTGTTTTGAGTCTCATTATTTGGCCCTTGTTTTGCTTCCTCTTGGGGATTTTTCCACAGTGCTGTTCGATTGCTGTTTCTTCCCCTATATAAACAGCTCTGTTACTCCCAATAAATGGCCTTCTCTTAGCACAAATCACCCACTGTTATGTTGTCTTTTCAATCCACAGACCCTCGCTGTAGCCTAGACTAGCAGGGTGGGCGCTGCATGCCAATGCCTGGCTTCTCACATGGATGCTCAGAGTTAAAGTTTAGTTTCTTTTGCTTACCAAGCAAACACTCTTACCTACTGATTCGTTTCCCTACTCAATAATAGATACTTTCCAAAAATTATTATTAACTTTTACACAGATGTGCTTTATGACTCCATATAATAATTCCAGACCTATTCAAAAATTTATAATTTTGAGACTGGAGATATGGCTCTGTGGTTAAGAACACATATTGCTCAAGGATCTACATTTGGTGGAAAACAGTATTTATTTTGTTTATATTTTAATTTACATTTATAAGTTTTGGTGATATTAAAATTGTTGAGCTATCTGCTAGTACTATTTCTATTATTTGTATTTAGATTTTCCTGAAATTTCTATTGGCTTTGGCAAACAAATGTCTGGCTTCCCCAAATGTTAACATTTTATATAACTATGGCATCTTGGTCGAAATCAATAACTTTACAAGCTGCATTAATGTTAATTAAACTACAGGCTTTATTCAGATATAGCCACATTTCTCTAATGACTTTTTTGTGTTCTAAAAACCAACTTAGGGTTCCACGTTGCATTTCTTTGTCATTTATTTGCCAGTTTCTTGGGTTTTTCTTTTACTTAGTAACTTTATTTTATTATTTTTTTTTGTAAGAAAAACATAGCATTTATTTTTTTTCCTTTTTTTATTATTAATTTATTCATATTACATCTCAGTTGTTGGCCCATCCCTTGTATCCTCCCATTCTTCCCTCCCTCCTGCTTCCCCCCCTATTCCCCTCCCCTATGTCTGTGACTGAGGGGGACCTTCTCCCCCTGTATATGCTCATAGGGTATCAAGTCTCTTCTTGGTGACCTATTATCCTTCCTCTGAGTGCCACCAGGCGTCCCCATCCAAAGGACATGGTCAAATATGGGGCACCAGAGTTTGTGTGAAAGTCAGATCTCCTTCTCCACTTAACGGTGGAGAATGTCCTGTCCATACTTAGTAACTTAAAAACAACTTGAACAGTTCAGACTTTTGTCTTGAGTAATATTGCAAGGACAGCCACAGAGGTACCCGCTGAGATCACACTTCGACTGCTCACTTATCTATCAAGATGGGGGAGCTTTGGCCTTAGTAGAGCATCTCTCTCTTCAGTCTCTTCATCTTTAATTTGGGGATGATAACTTTGATGGTTACGGTTAAGATTTAGGGGGTTTTGTGTAATGCAATATTCAGAGTTATATTCAAATGAGACGACTGGCCTGCTGGCAATTTCAAATATAGTTTATAGTTAACAAAGCTCTGTGTTGTAGGAAGCCAGGAAAGGGATATCCCCAAGAACGTGGTATAGCATCTGCCCATTCCAGATTCTTAGCGTGCTGGTGATGGGCTTTTAAGGTATGCTTGCACCTTAGGCAGAAGGAGGCTGAGACCAAAGCTGAGATGCTGGAGAGAATGGTTTTTCAAACTGGAGAAGACTCCTGATGACGTTGAAGAAAGAGCTACCCAACCAAAGGAGAGAAGGCGAGGCTTATGTCAGACACTGGGTCACATAGTGAGCTGAATTTATTTAATCCAAACCAGAAGAGTGCCAACTCTGAAGTGTGTGCTGTGTCTTCCCCCCTTCTTTAAAAAGGTCCTCTAATCCACTTGGATTTTAGTTTTGTGTGGGGAGATAAATAACTTTTTAAAACTTTATTATTTTTTTTATTAATTTTTCTTGTTATATCTCAATGGTTATCCCATCCCTTGTATCCTCCCATTCTTCCCTCCCTCCCATTTTCCCATTATTCCCCTCCCCTATGACTGTGCCTGAGGGGGACTTCCTTCCCCTTTATATGCTCATAGGGTATCAAGTCTCGTCTTGGTAGCCTGCTATCCTTCCTCTGAGTGCCACCAGGCCTCCCCATCCAGGGGACGTGGTCAAATACGAGGCACTAGAATTCATGTGAACATCAGATCCCACTCTCCACACAATTGTGGAGAATGTCCTGTACATTGGCTAGATCTGGGTAGGGGTTTGAAGTTACAGCTTGTATTGTCTTTGGCTGGTGCCATAGTTTGAGCAGGAACCTTGGGCCCAAATCTGCCTATCATAATGTTCTTCTTGTAGGTTTCTAGGACCCTCTGGATCCTTCTACTTTCCTATTCTCCCATGCTTCTCTCATCTAGAGTCCCAGTAGGATGTCCTCCCCTCTGTCCCAGTTTCCTGGTAAGTGAAAACTTTCATGAGACATGCCCCTTGGGCTAATATGCAGATATAAGTGAGTATATACCATTTGAGTCTTTCTGCTTCTGGGTTAACTCACTCATTATGATAACTTCTAGCTCAATCCATTTATCCACAAATTTTGGGAATTCCTTGTTTTTAATAGCTGAGTAGTATTCCATAGTGTAACTGTACCACAGTTTCTTTATCCACTCTTCTACTGAGGGACACTTAGGCTGTTTCCATGTTCTGGCTATTATGAATAAGGCTGCTATGAACATGGTTGAGCAAATTTTCTTGTTGTGTGCTGGAGCATCTTCTGGGTATATTCCAAGGAGTGGAATAGCTGGGTCTTGAGGAAGTTCTATTTCCAGTTTTCTGAGATAGCACTAGATAGATTTCCAAAGTGGCTGTACTAGTTTGCATTCCCACCAGCAATGAAGGAGTGTTCCTCTCTTTCCACATCCTTGCCAGCATGTGGTGTCACTTGAATTTTTGATCTTAGCCATTCTGATGGGTGTAAGATGGAATCTCAGAGTTGTTTTGATTTGTATTCCCTGATGACTAAAGAGGTTGAGCATTTCTTTAAGTGTTTCTCAGCCATTTGATATTCCTCTGTTGAGAATTCTCTGTTTAGTTCCAAGCCCCATTCTCAATTGGGTTGTTCGGTTTGGTGGTGTTTAATTTCTTGAGTTCTTTATATATTTTGGATATTAGACCTTTGTCAGATGTAGGGTTGGTAAAGATCTTTTTCCAGTCTGTAGGCTGTTGCTTTGTTCTGTTGACAGTGTCTCCTGCCTTACAGAAGCTTCTTAGCCTCATGAGGTCCCATTTATTAATTGTTGACATTAAGGCCTGGGCTGTTGGTGTTCTGTTCAGGAAGTTGTCTCCTGTGCCAATGTGTTCCAGGCTCTTCCCCACTTTTTCTTCTAACTAGTTTAGTGTCTCTGGTTTTATGTTGAGGTCTTTGATCCACTTGGATTTGAGTTTTGTGCAAGGTGACATATATGTGTCCAGTTGCCTTTTTTTACACATAGACCTCCAGTTAGACCAGCACCATTTGTTGAAGATGCTATCCTTTTTCCATTGAATGGATTTGGCTTCCTTGTCAAAAATCAAGTGACCATATGTGTGTGGATTCATATCTGGGTCTTTGATTCGATTCCACTGATCAACCAGCCTGTTGCTGTGCCAGTACTATGCTGTTTTAATTACTATTGCTTTATAGTACAGTTTGAGATCAGGTATGGAGATTCCTCCGGAGCACCTTTTATTGTACAAGATTGTTTTAGCTATTCTGGGTTTTTTGTTTTTCCGTATGAAGTTCAGAATTGAACTTTCAATGTCTTTAAAAAATTGTTTAGGTATTTTGATAGGGATTGCATTGAATCTGTAGATTGCTTTTGGTAGGATGACCATTTTTACTATGTTAATTCTCCCAATCCATGAGCAAGGAAGATCATTCCATCTTCTCTTGTCATCTTCAATCTCTTTCTTCAGAGTTCTGAATTTTTTTTTCAAACAAGTCCTTCACTTGCTTAGTTAGAGTAACTCCTAAATATTTTATATTGCTTGTGGCTAATGTAAAGAGTGTGGTTTTCCTAACTTCTTCTTCTGCAAGCTTGTCATTTGTGTATAGGAAGGCTACAGACTTTTTGAGTTAATTTTGTATCCAGCCAATTTGCTGAAGGTGTTATCAGCTGTAGGAGTTCTCTGGTGGAGTTTTGAGGGTCACTAATGTACACTATCATATCATCTGCAAATAGGGATCATTTGACTACCTCCTTTCCCATTTGGATACCCTTGATCTCCTTTTGTTGTCTTATTGCTCTGGCTAGAATTTTGAGTACTATATTGAAGAGATATGGAGAGAGTGGGCAGCCTTGCCTTGTTCCTAATTTTAGAGGAATTTCCTTGAGTATCTCACCATTTAACTTGATTTTGGCTATTGGCTTGCTGTATATAGCTTTTATTATGTTGAGGAAAGTGCCTTGTATCCCCAATCTCTCTAAAACTTTAAACATGAATGGGTATTGGATTTTATCAAATGCTTTCTCTGCATCTAAGGAGATGATCATGTGGTTTTTTATTTTCAGTTTGTTTATATGGTGGATTACACTGATGGATTTCCGTATATTAAACCATCCCTGCATGCCTGGAATGAAGCCTACTTGGTCATGATGAATGATGTCTCTGATGTGTTCTTGTATTTGTTTTGCAAGTATTTTATTTAGTATTTTTGCATTGATGTTCATAAGAGAAATTGGTCTGAAATTCTCTTTCTTTGTGAGGTTTAGGTATCAATGTGACTATGGCCTCATAGAATGAATTTGGTAATTTTCCATCCATTTCTATCTTTTGGATTAGGTTGAAGAGTATCGGTATTAGCTCGCCCTTAAAGGTCTGGTAGAATTCTGCACTGAAACCATTTGGCCCTGGGCTTTTTTTGGTTGAGAGACTATCAATGATTGCTTCTATTTCTGTAGGGGAAATGGGACTATTTAGCTTGTTTATCTGTTCTTCACTCAATTTTGGCAAGTGAAATTGATCAAGAAAATCATCCATTCCCTTAGATTTTCAAATTTTGTGGCATATATGCCTTCGAAGTAGGATCTTATGATTCTTTGTATTTCTTCAGTGTCTGTTGATCTCCCTTTTCATTTCTGATTTTGTTGATTTCAATACTGTCTCTCTGCCTTTTAGTTAGTTTGGTTAACGGGGTGTCTATCTTGTTGATTTTCTCAAAGAACCAGCTCTTGGTTTTGTTGATTCTTTGGACTGTTTTCTTAGTTTCTAATTTTTTAATTTCAGCCCTGAGTTTGATTATTTCTAGACATCTACTCCTTTTGGGTGTTTCTGCTTCTTTTTTTTCCTAGGGCTTCCAGTTGTGTCATTAAGATGCTTATGTGCGATGTTTCCAATTTCTTTTTAAAGATACTTAGTTCTATGAATTTTCCTCTTAGCACTGCTTTCAATGTATCACACAAATTTGGGTATTTGGTTCCTTCATTTTCATTGAATTTCAGGAACTCCTTGATCTCTTTCTTTATTTCTTCCCTGACCCAGGTGTCATTTAGCAGAAAGTTGTTGAGTTTCCACGTACATATAGGCTTTTTGTTATTTCTGTTGTTGTAGAATTGCAGCCTAAGACCATGATGATCTGATAGGATACAAGGTATTATTTCAATCCTCTTGTATCTGTTGAGGCTTGCTTTGTGACCTACGATGTGATCAATTTTGGAAAAGGTTCCATGGGGTGCAGAGAAGAAGGTATATTCTTTCTTGTTTGGGTGAAAGGTTCTGTAGATATCTGTTAGATCCATTTGATTCATCGCATTGGTTAATGATGTTTTTTCTTGGCTTAGTTTCTGTTTCAATGACTTATTCTTCAGTGAGAGTGGGGTGTTGATGTCTCCCATTATTATTGTGTGGGGATTGATGTGTGGTTTAAGCTTCATTAGCAGATCTTTTGCAAATGTGGGTGCCCTTGTATTGGGAGCATAGATGTTCAGAATTGTGATGTCATCTTGGTTGACTTTACCTTTGATGAGTATGAAGTGTCCTTCCTCATCCCTTTTGATTAATTTTGGTTGAAAGTCTATTTTGTTAGATATTAAAATGGCTACACCTGCTTGCTTCTTGTGACCATTTGCTTGGAATATTTTTTCCAACTTTTTACCCTGAGGTAATGCCTATTGTTATGGGTGAGATTTGTTTCTTGAATTCAGAAGAATGTTGGATCATGTTTATGCACCCATTCAGTTAGTCTGTGTCTTTTTATTGGAGAATTGAGACCATTGATGTTGAGAGATATTAATGACCAGTGACTGTTAAGAGTCTTAATTTTGATGTTGGTTACTGTCGAGCGTTTGTGTAGTTGCGCTTTTGCCATGGGATAGTTATCTATTTCCTGGGTAGTTTTTGGTTGTAGCTTGACCCTTTGGGATGGAGTTTTCCTTCTAGTACCTTCTGTGAAGCTGGATTTGTGGATAGGTACTGTTTGAATTTGTTTTTGTCATGGAATATTTTGTTTTCTCCATCAATGGTTATTGATAGTTCTGCTGGGTAAAGTAGTCTGGCCTGGCATCTGTGGTCTCTTAGGGTTTGCAGGATCTCTGTCCAGGCCCTTCTGGCTTTTATGGTCTCTGCTAAGAAGTCAGGTGTAATTCTGATAGGTTTACCATTAAATGTTACTTTGCCCTTTTCCCTTGCAGCTTTTAATATTTTTTCTTTGTTCTGTATGCTTTGTGTTTTGATTATTATGTGATGGGCAGTTTTTCTTTTCTGGTCAATTCTATCTGGTGTTCTATAGGCCTCTTGTATGTTTATAGGCATCTCTTTCTTTAGATTGGGGAAATTTTCTTCTATGATTTTGTTGAGAATAGTTTTTGGGCCTTGGAGACTGATATATTCTCTTTCTTCAATGCCTATTATCCTCATATTTCTTCTCTTCATGGTGTCCTTGATTTCTTGGATGTTTTCTGTCAGGAGTTTTCCAGATTTGGCATTTTCTTTAATGGTTTCTTCAAGATCTGTGATTGTATCTTCTAGACCTGAGATTCGTCCCTCTATCTCTTGGATTCTGTTAGAAAAGCTCGCCTCTGTGTTGCTCACCTTCTTCTCTGAGGTCTCACGTTCTCATTTTTTTTTCTGTCCGTGTGTTTATCATTGAATCCATTTTCATCTTCAGATCATGAACTGATTTTTTTTATTTCTTTCATCTGATTGTTTGTATATTCCTGAGTTTCTTCCATTGCCTCTTTATAGGTCTTCAGAGCTTGAACCGTTTTATTCATTTCTTTCATCTGGTTGTTTGCATTTTCCTGAAAAATTTCCAGTTCCACTCTATGTGCTTCTTTTATGTCTCTCACCTGTTTGTCTGCATCTTCCTGCATTTGATTACAAATTTTATTTGTTACCTCCATTATCATCCTCATTTCTAAGGATTTGAGGTCATTTTCTTGTATTTCAGTTGTATTTGAGTTCTCTGGGTTGTTTTCTTTGGGATAGCTGGAAACTGGAGACGCCATGTTGTTTTGGGGTTTTTTGCGTATGCTTTTACGCTGTCCTTTAGACATCTTGCCTTCTTTGTTCGTGTTCGGTAGCTTCCAGAGTTGGATGGAGGGAGTCTGATGATAGATTCACTTGTTTTCTCATGATTTCCCTAGGCCGGAAGCTCTGATGCTTCACTGGTCTGGATGGCAGGAGGCTAGCTCTGTCGTTTTGGACTCTCACAGCCAGTGATCCTCACCTCCCCTGTACTGTGTGTCCTGCAATCGTTTTGTGTCTCTGAATGAGTGTTGGGTCAGGCCAAAGTGTCCACAGCCTTCTGGGTTCCTTGCCAAATCCAGCCAGGGACACTGGGCCCGAACCATGCGCCAAGATGAGCTAGATTCTTAGGGCCCAAACTGTCTGCTGAGCTCAGCTAGGGAGTCTGGGCCCAATCCATGCACCGAGATCCCCTAGGGACTCTGGGCCCCAAATGCACGCAGAGTCTAGGCAGAATTTCTGTGCTGGGACTGCGCACCAAGCTCAGCTAGGGGCTTTGGGCCCAAAGGGCATGCCATGGTCAGTTATAGTCTCAGGGCCTGTACCGGCCGCCAAGCTCAACCAGGAATTCTGGACTCTAACTGTGCAGCAGGTCCAACCAGAGTCTCAGAGCCAGGACTGTGCCAAAAGCTCAGCTAGAGTCTCTGGGATCAACGTGTTCACCAAGCAGTTAGGGACTCTGGCCCCACACTGCGCGCCGAGCTCCACCAGAGTCTCAGGGGCAGAACTGCACACTGAGCTCAGCCAGGGACTCTGGCCCCACACTGCGCGCCAAGCTCCACCAGAGTCTCAGGGGCAGAACTGCACACTGAGCTCAGCCAGGGACTCTGGCCCCACACTGCACACCGAGCTCCACCCGAGTCTCAGGGGCAGAACTGCACACTGAGCTCAGCCAGGGACTCTGGCCCCACACTGCACGCCGAGCTCCACCAGAGTCTCAGGGGCAGAACTGCACACTGAGCTCAGCCAGGGACTCTGGCCCCAAACTGCACGCAGAGCTCCACCAGAGTCTCAGGGGCAGAACTGCACACTGAGCTCAGCCAGGGACTCTGGCCCCACACTGCGCGCCGAGCTCCACCAGAGTCTCAGGGGCAGAACTGCACACTGAGCTCAGCCAGGGACTCTGGCCCCACACTGCGCGCCGAGCTCCACCAGAGTCTCAGGGGCAGAACTGCACACTGAGCTCAGCCAGGGACTCTGGCCCCACACTGCGCGCTGAATTCAGCCCGGGACTCTGGGCCTAAACTGCGTGGAGAGTCTAGCCAGAGTCTCAGGGCCACAATTGTGCACAAAGCTCAGGTAGAGTCTCTGGGCCCAACTTGCCCAGCAAGTCGAGCTAGGGACTCTGGGCCGAATCTAAGTGCTGACCTCAGCCTGTGTCACAGCAGCAGAACTGCAGCTGAGCTGAGCTAATGTCTCAGGCGGAACTGTGAGCTGAGCTGAGTTAGTGTCTCGGGCGGAACTGCACGCTGAGCTCAGCCTGTGTCACAGCAGAACTGTGGCTGCACTGAGCTAGTGCCTCGGGCAGAACTGTACGGTGAGCTGAACTAGCATCTCCATGGCAGGAACTGCACACTGAGCTGAGCTTGGGACTCAGGGGCTGAACTGTCCGCCGAGTCCAGTTTGGGTCTCAGGTCACTGCGCAACCCAAATCCTGCCCAGAGTCCCCTCTCCCGCAGCAACTCCAACCGGCCACCATACCAATTGCCTCAGCTGGAGAGCTCCGAGCTGAAAACCTCAGCCACTGCTGCTACTGCTGCTGTTGCCACTGCTGCTGCTGCCCCTGCTGCCCCTGATGCTCCAATCTGAAAAAATCCACACTCTTCCCGTATGCAGGGGGCACGCAGGTCCTCTGCCCCCTGGTCCCTTAGAACTGTGGAGCAGTCCTGTTGCAGTGGTGTGGGGACCTCGGTGTTCCTGGTTCGGAAATCTGTGCAGTTCCCTGAATTGTTTACTGGAGCTTCTAAACACGGTTCACACTGCTTGACGCCATCTTGGATCTCCCAAATTTACTTTTATAATAAGACATTTATGAGAAAAAAAGTATTCAGTTGGTCTTTGCCATATTTTTGCTATGACTTAGTTTTTCCAAATGATTAAAACTTAACAAGGTCATCAAGGTCATAACATCTTAAGTCAGATTTTATTACCATGAATAAATAGGTCATTACAGAGTGTTCTGAGTTTTTAGCTTGTGCATCTTAGTTTCTTAAGTTCTCATACAATCAAGGTATAGTTGTATACAAGTAGCTAGGTGGTGTGGCTGGAATACTCAAGTGAAGGTCCAATGACTTTATTCATCTCTTCTTTCTTTTGAAGGTATGTTAACATCTAGCTAGCAGAGCTGTGGTCATTTTAAGCAGACACAGCCTGAGGTTTCGTTGGGAGATTTTTACACAAAAGGTCCCTTTTATACTTTTAATGTATGAGCTGACTTGACTATAGATACCTTTGTACCACAAGATAAACAATAGAAGTCAGCATTGGAAATAATTTACCCATTGGCTATCCTTAAGCACATAATGTCCCCTTTAGGCTGTTTTGTTGATCTCTTTTTCTCTGTCACAGAGGTAGGGGACAAACCTGACCCAGGACAGGGGCCTTGAAGGAAAATTTGAGACAAACAGGCTTGGTTCTAAAGTGGGCCAGCCAAATCCCATCTCCAGAGCCAGCTGCTCAAACTGGACATAGAACCCACTGTTATTCCTCTGCTAGCATTCTCAAAGGTTAACATTTTTTTTTAATAACACCACTCTGAGAGTAGATTGAAACAGCATCATCATGCTACCAAATTCTGAGTAGAAGCAATTACATAAGTCCTGGCCAGCTTGTCCAGTCATTGGGTGTTAGGTCCCCTTTCAGTTATCCTTCTCAACAAACCCATAATATGCTGAGATGTTGCTTTGTAAGAGGAGACAGCTTGTTTAAAATCCCTAAGCATTTTTATATGGAATAGGATTAGATTTCATATTTATTCCCTCCTCCCCCTGCTCCCCGAGGATCATCAACTCCAGGTTTAAGAAACACAGTGGAGATACAAAGAACAAAGGTTAGGTATGCCTCAATGTCTCCTTCCCTAGGAACTAACTGACCCTCTGCCCCTGCCTCTGCCCCCAATGCAGAACATCAACTTGTACAGATATAGAAGAGGCTTAACAGAGAACCTTCTGTATTCTGTACCCTCAAAAGAATGTGAAGACTGGTAAAGAGGAGGAGACAAAGGCTTCCATCTTGTTTCCTTTCTGAATGGGAGCTTTCTGTCCCATGGCCTAACCCACCCTCTCTCCCTCCCACTTTTCCCTTACTCCCCTCCCCTATGACTGTAACTGAGGGGGACCTCCTCCCCCTGTATATGCTCATAGGGTATCAAGTCTCTTCTTGGCAACCTGCTGTCCTTCCTCTGAGTGCCACCAGGTCTCCCCCTCCAGGGGACATGGTCAAATGTGAGGCACCAGAGTACATGTGAAAGTCAGACCCCACTCTCCACTCAACTGTGGAGAATGTCCTGTCCATTGGCTAGATCTGAGTATGGGTTAGAAGTTTACTGCATGTATATGGCCTGTGATCAACCCCAAAAAACAACTCCAAAAAGAGTTCTTCAAATCTAGGATTGGAGTTTTTGTTAGGCGATGAGTCTTGGGAGGTGTACTATAAATTATATATTTTTAGGCTTACATGCAGCATAGTTATTTTTAGGAATATAGTTAATATGATGGCTCTTTGTGACTTTTCCACACACACTTACTGTAACTTCACCCTCCTTCTTTCTGTGTTTATCTCCCCCTTCCTCGTTCAAAGCCCGTACCCCATTTTTCTCTTTATATCACTTGTAAGCCGCTAATACTCTCTGTATTGCTCCTCTCTCCCTGCTGAAATGGTCCCATTTTGCTTTCCTGGTTAAGTGTATCAATTATTCCAGGCGAGATATATATATCTTTTTTTATTTAATTTTAATTTATGTGCCTTGGTGTGAGGGTGTCAGATCTTGGATTTACAGACAGTTGTGAGCTGCCATGTGGGTGCTGGGAAATGAACCCGGGTCCATTTGGAAGAGCAGGCAGTGCTCTTAACCACTGAGCCATCTCTCCAGCCCCAGGCGATATATATTTACACCTGAAGATTTGGAGCTAAGAGACTCAGGTGAAAGACAACATGAGACATTCGTTCCTATGGATTTGGGTTACCTCAGTCAACACCATCTTTTCTAGTTCCATCCATTTACCTGAAAAGTTTTTCTCCAAAGCCAAACAGTAATGTAGGGTATATGTATCACATTTTCAGTATACATTTGTCAATTTGCAGACATTTAGATTGTTTCCACTTCCTAGCTGTTGTGATTGGAGCAGGAACAAATATGGTTGAGCAAGTATTAATGGAGTAGGATGTCTAGTCTGTTGGACATAAGCTAAGCTGTGGTAAAGCTGTATCATATGGTAGATTTATTTTTAGATCTTTGATAATTCTCCACACTAATTTCCAGAGTAGTTGCAGCAGTTTGGGACACCACCAACAGTGAATTAGGGTTCCCTTTTCCACACCTCCTCCAACATTTGTTTGTTTGTTTGCGAATTGCAATTCTGATCAGAGTAAATTGAGTTCTCAAAGTTGTTTTGAGTTTCATTTCATTAACTTCTAGAGATGGTGGACACTTTAGGAAAATATATTTCCTTAAACATCTCTCTAGGCCTAAAACCATCTTATCTCTAAACAGGTAAGCTTAATTTTAAACTAAACTATCTGGTCTTTAACCCCATCAGGGACTTGAGAGGGGATAAAATTAATTACCCAAGTAGACAGGGAGCGCAGGTTAGCAGCTTCCCAAATGAGAAGATGACAGAGACAGTTTGCTGCTTGAACAGTCACCTGAAATTCTCTATAACGTTGGACCATCATCTTCAGCCTTCTGGCCCAATATATTTAACAGACATATTTGTGAGGCAGAAACTGTTGAGGAATTGCTTACCCTGTCTTGGCAGAGTTTGGCTGCATCGAAGCTTACCATTTTTTAAAAGGTAGAATTCTGTCTGTGGTAGAAAGGAGGACATTGTGCCCAGTGGCTACTTTGCCACACTTGAAGCCATCTCCATAAGGAGGTTCTTTGATGCTCATCATCTTCTTTGAGGTAGGCTGGGTGTTGTCAGGAGTTAACCTGTCTCATTGTCAGTGAATCTTTAAAATAATAAAAACACCTTTAAATGCCATATTCTGTAGGTCTCTGAGGTTTTTGAAGACCTTATCTAACTATTTTACCTTATCTTTCTATAGAATAAATGGATAATGATGAGATATGATAGACATTATTCTACATTCAGAATTTTAGACATACCAAGATAAGGAAGACATTTTCCTCAAGGCTGCCAAACACAAATAGCTAAAACACTATGAATGTAACATTTATATAATTCCTGATTGTTTCGTGGTTCTTCTTGCTGTAGATAGTTTATTGTATATATGTGTAATAATATAAATGTATATGTTAAAAAAAAATGAAAAAAAAAGAAGATATTGGAAACACACATACGGGACCCCAAAGTCACACAGGCTCTCACACATACAAGTAAACAAATAAACATTTTAAAAAGAATTTAAAAAGATATTTTCTAGCTTTTTTTCTTCCTCATTTGATAATTCTCTGTTCATATCCCACACCTGTTTTTGGATGGTTCATTTCATTTATAGTATCTTTGTTTTTGAGTTCTTTATATGTTCTGGATATTAATACTGTGTCAGATGTATAGCTGGTGAAGATTCTCTCCAATTCTGTGGGCTTCCTCCTTACCTGGTTGATTGTTTCTTTAGCTGTGCAGAAGCTTTTTAGTTTTATCAAGTCCCACTTATCAATGGTTGATCTTAATTTTGGGGCAAATGAAGTCAGAAAGAGCTTTCCTACACCTGTATCTCGTAAGGCACTCCCCAGGGTAATCTTCCAGCAGTCACAGTGTCTCTGTGTTTAGCGGTTAGGTCTTTGGTCCACTTAGAGGTAGTGTTTTGTGCAAGGTGGTAGATACAGATCTAATTTTATTCTTCTGCATGTGGGCATCCAGTCTTCCCAGCATCGTTTGCTGAAGATGCTATCTTTCCTCCAGCATTTTTATTCTTATGCTGCATTTATTCCTACGACAGGCTGGAATTTTCCCACTGAGTATAAATGCTTAAGGCTGAAGGAGTTTGGTTCCTCAGAAATAGTGGTCCTCACACTGTTAGGCACAGGCTCCAGTATCTGGCAGTCATGTGAAGATTAAGCATCCCATAACCATTCTCTTGACTGATGGTGTAGTTACAGGAGGTGGGGACGCCACAAGAAAGTGTGTAGGGATTTTCCCATTCAGAGCAAAAGTAAAGTACGTGTTCTATATCCCCAAGTGGCTTGATTCCTGGAACTCTGAGTGGGCTCAGTAAAGGAAAGAAGTAAGTTCAGACATACAGACACATGCACAGTAACATCAGGTGTGGTCTTCTACCACTAAAAACACAACCCAGAACCTCGGTTTGTTAATTAGGTATGCCATATTGTGTGTGTGTGTGTGTGTGTGTGTGTGTCTATCAGCTGGTCTTGATGGAATTCCTCTGTATGTGAATAACCTCAGGATAGAAACATCAGGTAGGAAGAAGCTGTACTTGCTGGTCTTTGGACACACTGATCAATCATTCATAAATACTCATATGTGAACTCCTGAGGAGAGCTTTGCCACCCTTCTTCATCCTGACCCATACACTTCTGAGAACTTGAAGTCCTCAATTAGGCTGTGCCCATGGGAACAATACGCAATACTAGGAGCACCACTTTCTTAGGACTTCCTCCACTCCCTACAAGTAGGCTGTTTGGGGAAGTCATAAACCATAGATAGATTGGCCTGATCATGTTGGCCTTGCACCACACTCCTCTTAGCAGGACAAACTTCCTTTGAACATTCCGGTGGAGGATGCTGGGGTGCTGATTGCTGTCTATGTCCCTTCAGCTGTATCTGTTAAGCTCCTCTGATGCCCACATGGCCCTTTCACTGCAAAGTTGTTCTCCAAGGGGCAAGTGTCTAAGAATTGTCTGCTGTGGTCTAAGGACAGATACTCAGCAGGGAATATGATAGAATTCCATCTTATTCAGACCAGTCATGTCATAAAGATTGTTAGCCAGTCATGGAGGTGCATGCCTTTAACAGAAGAAGCAGAGGTAGGTGGATCTTTGTGATTTTGAGGCCAGCTTTGTCTACACAGCAAATTTCAGATCAACCAAGGCTGCATGGTGAGAGAGTACCTCAAAAACAAAACAAAACAAAACAAAACAACAACAACAAAAAAACCCCCACAAAAAACAAGAAAAGCACTTCTAGCCATCAGTACATTGGACAAACATTTCTGTTAACAAATGTCGGGCAATAAAGAGTCTCTACAGCCATGAGGAGAGCATAAAAAAAGAAATGGGCTTAACTCCCTTTCCATTGTTAAACAGCAGATGGAAGCTTACTTAGCTAGGGCTTTAATTCCTTTGGGAATAAAATAGGTAATAAGACAATAAAAGACCAAGAAACTCCTGATTGAGCTCAATATGGAATATTTGGTAGGTAGAGGCTGCAATCTTTGGCTTTGTTTTATTTTTGCCTTCTCAGTTAATATCTAAGACTGAAATATTCCACACTAACCAGAGGTGTGGGGCCAACTCAAATTCACAATTATAACTGAAAATCATCCTGCTTCTTCTTTATTTGAATCCCTACCACTTGTTCTTATGTATTAAGTATCACACCACCCAGAAGATGAACTCTTAGCTAATTATACAATCGAATAAAACCAACTCTGCTATTTAGGTTTCTGCAATTGTATCATATGTGTGCCTTGGGGCTGCAGAGATGGCTTAGTGGTTAAGAGCACTTGCTGTTCTTGTACAGGACCTGGGCTCAGTTCCTGGGACCCACGTTGGGGAGCTAACAACTACCTATAATTCCAGTTTAAGGTCTGACATCCTCTTCTAGCCTTCACAGGCACTGTACACACATGGTGCACATACAAAGGTGCACACAAAACACTCATTACATGCAAATATGGAAGCAGATACAGATAATTAAAACATATTTATCTAAACACAGGGTACAATCGGATTATGTTGAAGAGCTGAGGAGCATATTGTGATGCCTGGAGGACTGAGGATGTTTAACAGAGGCAAATATTTTAGATGAAGGTTAGCTAAATCCAAATGAATATCTGTGATGTTTGTAAGCAACATTCATTTAAAAGGCTTCAGAATTCTGATTTGGTGACCAGGAGCAGGATTTTTCACCTGATGACAGTTGCCCCTGGGTGACTCTGTGCCTGAAGAGAAGACTGCTGATCCTGAGGATCCAGCTCATAGTATACTTTTCCTTTGAGACACCCATGCGTTCACTATACCCAAAGTAGCACCAGTGTTTTCATTGTCATGGACAGCAGACACTTGGGGAGTGTGTGTGTGTGTGTGTGGGGTGGTGTGTATGTGTGTATGTGTTCAGAAAACTGAGATTCTTGTGAATGGGTTCCAGATGCAGATAACTAACTATAATTTTTAATATTAGATTGTGGAAGTCAAGTGTTCTTTTAAAATTTTATGTTATGAATGTATCTGGAGTACACGAGGAATTGCTTTCTCCCAGGGGAAGTCCCTTGGTGTGTCCAATAGGCTCTGTGCCAGTTGTCGGCTTAATGGTAATGATATGGTTTGCAGCTATTTGTTAATAAGAGGTTGTGAATAACGCTGACCTCACCTAAAACTCCCTGGTTCCTGGCAATGGATGGTATCACACGTCAGTGTTTCCACCTTGCTTAGAGCTCAGCTAAAAGGCAAAGGCCCAGGAGGGTGTGTCTCATGCTGCTCACGTGCCTTCTCTTTTTGGAAGTGTGTATTCTGGGAAGAGTTTTGGGGATCTTATGAAATCAATTGAGTTTTGAGATGCAGTCGTTTATAGTATGTTTGAGGAAAGGAAAATAAGTTACATAATTTGTGAGTTAATCAAATAAAGCTTTATTCAATATCAACTATTTTCCAGACTCTATAATTTACAGATGGACTAATGTAAGAAAGGCACATCTGTGTCTGTTTGTACTGCCAACGAGGAGCTATGGATCGAAGACTCACATTAAACAACCGATGAACATGAAACACCTTGCCTTGAGGGATCAGAGTCTAAGTGGCTATAAAGGAAACCTACCAGCCTTGCTAAAAGTCAGGATTCATGAATTTTCATATACCCATCCCCCCTTTAAAACCAGATGTAGGGACTTAAAATTGAGCTTACATTTTCTTCGGGTTGAATCTTGTCTTTATTCTTGGACGTTAGGGTGCAGAGGCTATGTCTCTAGATTGTGTCTGAGAGTCAGGACTTCCATAGTCTGGTGCCTGTAAAAGTGGAACGGCCTCAGAGTCTGGAGAGCACAGGGAAGCACATCATGGGGAAAGCTGGGGAGTGTACGGCAGGATAACGTCTTTTAATGGCATCTAACTTTCTGTATTATTGAGAATTGAATCTTGTAGAAGGACGTGGGATGTATTAGAAGTGTATCCCAATCCCCAAATAATTCCATCACCATTGCGCCTGCATGTGTGTTTTGTCAACACCATGACACACTCACTAGTTTTCATTGGGATTTCTTTCAAAACAGTAGCTCAGAAACTTTCAGAGGTTCCAGCTGGCATTATACATGGTATAACAATTTTGAAATTCAAATGCAGGCTATGATAGATAAAGCTTAAAATGTATGAGGTTGTCTGCAATTAGTTACTTGGTTGCCACATTGGGGAACGAGCTGGATTAGTGTTTACCAAAAGAGCCCTGCTGACACAGAGCATCCCATTTCCCCTTTGTTCCCTTCGTGTGCTTTCTTAAGGTGACCCATTCAGTGTGGGATAGAAATGGGAGGCTGGGGAGTGCTCATTTCAAGTTTGCACTGGGAGGGAGACAGAAGGGCCCGTCTTCTCTAATTACAGCTCTTCTCTGATTACATCTCAAGACTGAGCTGTGCTGGGAGAATTGGGGAAAATTGAGAAGACAGCCGTAGCTATTGCTGCCAGCGGAAAGGAAGCAGAGGTGTAGATGTCTAGGTACTGTCTCTTAGGTACGCTGAAGGACCTAAGAAGCCCATGCGGTTGCCTTCTCCCTGTGGCTATCCTGTAGCCAGTGGAAAGCGTGTTATGCTTCTTACAAAAGGACGTATTTATACCTTTACAGGCATCAATGCAATTAAAGAATCCTTTAAAGTAAGCATAGACAGTGTGAAAGTATTTAATTTATTAAAGAGGGAAGGCTTCAATTAATCATCAGGAATGTATGAGTGGAACAAAGGAAGACGGTGAGGAGCCAGTCTTGGGGAGAGAGGGACCACCAGAGAGGAGCATGGGGATGGCTCCTTGATAGGAGCATGCGGTGTAGCTGCTGTTGTAAATAAGTCAAGACAGATGACCCGGGAGGCACTGGGAGTTTGAGTTGTGTCCTTCCTGGCTTCTATACATTGTAATGATTATTTGAATGCATTGGCTAATATAATTTAGAAAAAGTTATTCCTTTGACTGAGTAAAGAGGCAATTTCACATCCCCTCCATATTATTTTCATCAAGGTGCTAGCCATGCCCTTTGACTATGTAACTGGAGACCTGTCCCCACTGAGACACTTAAACAATGTTCCTTCCCAGCCTACTCCCCTTAGCCTCAGTGTACTCAGTCATCACTTTCTGAGGCATTGAAATGAGGCAGGGGGAGGAGGTCCCAGGGTATATGTATTCCTTCAGAAGCTGAATGGACTGGAAGCAGGCATTTGGAAGTATTCTGTGGGACGCACTATACTATACTAGACAACTGAGAATTAACCAGGAGGTTCAGACACGAAGACTTGAAGGACAGAAGGCTTGCAGTCCTGTGGGACATGAAGATGACAAAGCCAAGCCCGAAGCTGCCTGTGCTCCATCTTAAGGAGCAAAGCAAATGCCTGTGAGGCTCTGGTCATGATTCTTGGGGATAGTCGTATGACAATAATTGTAAAAAAATATGTCTAAGGAAAATGTTCTCAGCGTCACAAAATGTCATTAGTG
The DNA here is from genome assembly GCF_903995435.1 of Acomys russatus. NCBI lineage: Eukaryota > Metazoa > Chordata > Mammalia > Rodentia > Muridae > Acomys > Acomys russatus. Next base: position 63,885,936 of record NC_067151.1, read on the forward strand.
ATCATCAAGTGAGAATTGAGGCCAAGGGGAGTAGAGCTGGAAAGAATGTTCTGTCTTGTGGGGCCCAGGTATCTGGTTGTAGAATCAAGGAATGTGACCAGGACTAAGATGCAGAAAAAGTGAGGGATATGGAAAGGCCTTATTCTTTTAGGTAACTCACTGGTTGCTAATGGAAGATCACCCCAGTTCTCAAACTGGGACAAGACAAGGCTCTGTTAAGGTAAACTACTCACTGAGCAGACACCTCAGGTAAGAGGACCTCTGGCCAGTAAAGAGGGCACATGCCAAATCTACTCTAGAGTATCAGGTGACCTGCATTTGCGGTGTCCACTCCTCATGGCTGCTAAGGTGTGGACTCTCTGATTTCCATTGTGATGCTCTGCAGTGCTGCTGCCACCCTCTTCACACTGGCTTTGGATAGACTGTAGAGTCAGACTGATGGGGTAAAGAGGCACTGTGACTTGCTTTAACAAAATGTTTGGTTTATTCTACAAGGCTCAACTGTGTTGATCTGTTTGTGTCACTTTGCCAATTGAAGTGGCATATGGTGAGAGGTAATTTTGGCCCATTTTTTTTTGAGAAATATATTAAAATTTGCAAGGGAAATGCTTAATAAGAAATAAAGAAAACTATGAAAAGGTCATCCTCTTACAATTATTTAAGGAGTATGTAGAGATACACTTTAAAAACGTTTAATGTTTTTTATTTTTGAGATTACAGTGTAATTACATTGTTCTCCCTCTCTCCTTTCTTTCTTCACACTCTCTCATGCACTTCCCTTATTCCCTTTAAAAGTCACGGCCTCTTTTCAAATAATTGCATCTATGTATGTATGTATGTATGTATGTATGTATGTATGTATGTATGTATGCCCTACCTACATAAACACAACTTTTTAAACTTTATTTTTAAAAATTATTATTTTTACACCCCAATTATAGTTTCCCGTCCCTCCTCTCCTCCTCCCAGTCCCCACTCCCCAAATCCCTTTTTCCCCTTCTCATTCGCTCCTCCTCATCTGAAAAGGGCAGGCCTCCAAGGGATATCAAACACACATCACATATCAAATTGCAGAATGACTAGGCACCTCCCTAGTATTAAGGCTGGACAAGGCAGCCCAATATGAGGGAAAGGACCCTAAAAGCAGGCAAAGGAGTCAGAGATGGCTCCTGCTTCCACTGTTAGGAGTCCCACAAGAAGAGCAAGCCCGTGCAGGCTCCTTGGTTGTAGGTTCAGTCTCTGTGAGCTCCTGTCAGCCCAGGTTAGTAAATTCTGTGTGTGTGTGTGTGTGTGTGTGTGTGTGTGTGTGTGTGTGTGTGTTGTCTTTGACACTTTTGGCTCCTATAATTCATCCTACCCTTCTTCCAACGAATTCCCTGAACTCTGCCTAATATTTGGCTGTGGGTCCCAAAATTGGTGGGTTTTCACCAGTTGTCAGGTGAAGCTCCTCTGATGACAGCTGGGCTCAGCACCAATCTATGAGTGCAGAAGAATATCACAAGAAACCATCACCTCCTCTTACCATGTTTGGTCTAGCCTAGATGTGTGGGCTATCCAGCCTCTGGGTCCTGGGCCTCCAGGAAGTGCCAGGGATGGGCTCCCTCTTATGATGTGAGTCTCAAGCTGGACCATTCATTGGTTGGCCGCTCCCACAATTTCTGAGCCACCTGTACAGCAGCACATTTTGTAGGCAGGGTAAATTGTAGGTTGAAGGTTTTTGTGGCTGGGTTGGTGTCCCAATCCCTCCACCGGAAATCTTTCCTAGTTACAGGAGATGGTAGGCTTTGGTTCTGCATCCCCCATTGCTAAGAGTCTTAGCTTAGGTTCACTCTCATGGAATTTTGGGAGTTTTCATTGCACTAGGTTTATAGCTCTTTCCTGAGATGCCCCCTCTTTCCGGTTGTCTCCCCAAGTGGTCACTCCTCTAGCCTTCCCTCATTTGATCCTTCCTGCCCCCTGAATGTTTATTCTCTTTCCTCTTCTCAGGGACAGTCACATGTCCCCAGTTGGGTCCTCTTTGTTTCTTATCTTCTTTGGGTCTGTGGATTGTGGCATGGTTACCTTCTACTTACAGCTAATATCCACTTATAAGTGAGTACACGCCATGTTTGTCTTTCAGGGTCTGGGTTACCTCACAGTAGTAGTCTGGGTTACCTCACAGTGGTCTGGGTCACCTCACTCAGGACATTTTTTTTTTAGTTCTATTCATTTGGATGGCAACTCTTAATGGATTGCATAAGCTGCAGGAGAGGCAACATTCTTAAACAAGAGAAAAACTGCAGAGGATCATCCAATAGATGGAGACACTTAAGCTTATTTAATTAGCTGTGTAAATTAACTCTTTGAACTTTCAAAGTTCCTGTTTGGATATCTTAATGACTCATGACTGTCTAGATTGCCAGCGTTCGCCCAAAACTACGTAAATCCACAAACTACCTCTTGTACTCCCACCCACATATCCTGAACCATATCTGTGCCCCCTGAACACCCCGGCAATGCCCGCTATTTGGCATCCACATCTGTGGTGCCAGCAAAGGCTGCCCCATACTGCTAGAAGCAAAGACCACCCAAGAGCATAGTGAGTACTACCAATATTTAGAACCATGAAATATGAACAATTAGTTTCTCCAAGGTCGTGGGTTCTGAACCACTATCCTGTCTTTTTTATTTTTATTTTTTACTCTTTTCTCATACAATACATCCCAAGCATAGTCTCCCCTCCCATCAGATCCTCATTGCCGATCATTACTGCTCTTCCCGGAATCAATGCAGCAGCATCCTTTTTGGAAGTGGTTAAACTACTCTTCTACAAACAAGGACCATCTTCCATTCTAAGCTTCCTCAGGCCTCGAGTAGAGGAGTGCCAACACACCCCGAACTAACTGCGACTTCTATGACTCAGGCAGGTGTTTCCATTACCCGGCAATGTATTTCCTCTTAGTATCATGAATAAAGAACATGCTTCATGGTTGGATGGGAGTACAGTTTCTCTTTATTCTTTTTCTATTAAAAAAAAAAAAGCCTGCTTCTAACACTGTACCTGCTCCGTGTTTCTGGCATAATCACAGTATGTTTGTGTGCTTTCCGGATTTTTTTTGTTTTGTTTTGTTTTGTTTTGTTCTGTTTTGTTTTTCTCATTCGATTTAGAGTTTTGAAGTTTTAAAGTAAAGGTTTCACAATCTGATCAAGGCGGACTCTGTAACGATGGCTCACCACATGATGGTTTCTCACGGCTTGAAGCCCATATGCCTGAGAAAGCTGGGATGGCACTGTGGTTCTTCAGGGAGGGTTGCTGGGCCTACATCGCTTGCACCACGGCTCCACCAATAAAGGTGCTCGCCTCCAAGTCCAACCACTTGAATTTGATCCCCGGAACCCACATGGCAGAAACAAGAGCTGACTCCCACAGTTGTCCTCCAAGTCCAACACCTTGGTGTAGGCTCAGTTTTCTTAACAGATGTATTTTATTACGAACTTATTAACCGAGACTCACTTATAACCCAACTAACCTAAACAATAGGGAAAGAAGACTAAAGAATACAATAATGAAACTGTAAGGATATCAGTTTCGAGGAATGATTCTCCTGGTGTAATCAGCAGGATTTCTTCTGCTGGAACCTGGTGTAACCAGAACCAGGAACCTCAGCCAGATCCCCAAGCCCCGAAGCCTTCCCTCGAGCGGTTCTCTCTAGGAGCATCTGGAAGTGGAGTGATGAACACCCAAAACTATCCCAAGTCTCCAACAGGCCCTGACTCTTGTTTTTGGCTCACATTTATACCTCCTCTCAGAATTTGTTCAAGGTTGTTTCACAGCTGGTTAACAACCAATCTCCCCCACACGGTGGTTCAACTTCTAAGGGGATAAACATCACCTTGGCATGTGCTTCTCCCACCCAACTAACAAAATAAATGCAACAATATAAAATGATTTTACAATATATCTCATACAATTTATCTGATTTGGCAAGATTATGAAAGGATGAGGGCAAATGAGCAGAAATCCACGGTGGCTGCAGTTACCGTTTCCCTGGGGATGTCAGGAACGTTTTTGCTCCAGTTTTCATTTCTTATACTTATTTCATAATTGATTGCATAATCCTGAGTTGTACAATGGATATATAGTGTGTGTGTGTGTGTATTAGTAAAATTTGGACAAACTATCAATAATTAAAAAGAAATTAAAGTCTTGTTCTTCTCTGCTAGTTCTCATGTACCAGAGAGTCATAAAATCTCTTTAGGAATATTGAAGCAGAAGCACTGCAGTTGATCATAGAACTTTTGACTTGTAACAGTAATAAAACATAGCTCATTAGATATACAATCAAACATGGTAGTGAGATGTATGAAACTACTGGGGTGAGAGTGTGCATGTGCATGCATGCATGTGTGTGTCTCTGTGTGAAGTATGCTAAATTTTCTGCCTCAGTCTTTGGAGAGTCAAATCTCGAGAAAGTTTTTGGCTTTTCACTCTTCATCTGGAGCAGCTCTTCCTGTAGGTCAGTGGCTCTCAGCCTTCTTAATACTGCAAGATGACCCCCAACCATATAATTATTTTTGTTGCTACTTTATAACGTAATTCTGCTACTGTTATGAATCATACTGTAAATATTAGATATGCATATGGTCTTAGATAAGTTCTTTGACTCTCAAAAGGGGTTGTGACCCACAGGCTGAGAATCACTGTTATAACTGATCTGCAAGGAGTTCGTTCAATATAACCACCCCAGTCTGTAAAGCAACGGCAGTGCTTTCACTTTGCTGCCTGTACTACTACCATCAGCTGCCTTCCGGTAAACTTTGTTAGTGAGTATTAGTTACACAAAGTGACAGGTTTTCTTATGATGTATCCATTCAGGCACATACCGCATTGGAGCACATTCAGCACTCTTAGACCCCTTCCTCTTCCACAGTTAATAGACTCCTTTGACTTTCATGTTCTCTTCATACCCCAGAGTCTAATTCTGGGAGAAATCCCATGACAGGTCTCTTTATGAGGCTGGCTGGTTTACTTTAATGCCTTTTTGGGTGTGGCACATTTGGAGAAAGATGCATGGTGTAACCAGAGTTTTATGTGATACTCTACTCCCATCTGGCCAGCTCATGTTCTAGTTCTGGATGATAGAAACCAGACGTCTCCCTAGGGTGACGCTCTAGGTGGTGATGTGAGACTCTGGAGAGTCGTATGTGAGCTACCGAGTAAAGGCCCCTGATCTACTACTGGGGCATGCGTGGTAGCTAATGTAAAACACTCGTGATGATGTCATTTGTCACTCCTGGTCACAGGTGTCCCTGTAGGGACTCAGCAGGGACAGTGGCATTCGTCCCTAAACTCTTCCTTATTGTCAGCAGCATTGACAGTTTTGAGTAACTGAGATGCTGAGGCTGAGCTTGACTTGGTGCTCCTGAAATTTTTTTTTTCTTGGTGGAACAGCTTGGTGGCTGCTTCAGAGAATTTAATTCTTTCCTTTCTGTTATCATCCTTTTCTTTTTCCCTTCTCTGCTTTTTGAATTTCCTAATTGTTTTTCAAGTTTCTAGTCATTTTGAAGTTTCTAATCACCAGCAACGATGCTTTGGATGTTGAATACGCAGCCAGCCCTACAGAGTGTGTGAAGAGGTGAAGGGACAAGGATGGGAACAGTCTAAATACATTGATAGCATCTTCTGTGACTGATGGATGTCAGCATTTGTCTAAAGAGAGAACAGTGTTGCCATCCTCTCTGTGAAATTTGGCATATGAAGGAGAGGACGGTGGAGGGGTGGACTGGGTGAAGAACATGTAGAAAAGACAGAGTAAACAGTCTACAGAAAGAGCTTTGAAATACTGTCTTCCAACATCATTCGATCTTTAGAAATTAATAAATAATTTGGAAAGCTAGCAAACAAAATCCATCATATGACTCTGACCTAGTGTCATGTCTCCATACCGAAGACTTCATACTTTAAATTCTCTGATCAGTCTCCCTACCTTACTGTCAATCATTTACATATGATGGCTGAGCCTTCTTGCTCGGCACCCGAGGAAGCACTGATGGTGAGTACACAGATGAGGCCTGCTATGTAAATTTTGAATGCATTCTTGGATATTTGTTCACTTTTCCCTATTTCCTTTACAAGGTGATTAAGAGTATGTTTCTATTAAAAAAAAAAAAAAGGCTGTGGCATACATGCGAGCAAAGATAAAGGCACCAAGATGACACCACTCTGCCACCAGAACCTATCCAGAGACAGTAGGGTGGGAAGGTGACTGCTTCCAAAAAGCAGAGGATGTAGTCAAATCTGAGATTTTTCCAGAGGAAAGAAAGATGAAGGAGAAAGTTTTACACAGAGCAGGGTCCCAGAGGGCCCAATGCTTTTAGCTCTTGCTCTGGGAGACAGACATTAGTATTCTATGTTTATAGAAAAAAAATTCAATCCATACTAAATAGAAGACCCTGACCCCAGGGTCTGTTAAATCGGGGGGGGGGGGGAGACTTCTGTCAGAATGAAGTTTCTTTTCCTTCTCTTCTTCTTTCTAACACACTTGTAAGTATCCGATGTAAGAAAAAGGAAACCCAGAAGAAAATCAGAAATGGGCAAATAAAATGGCAGTGAACTAACGACAAACTAAAGGCGAAAGGACACAAAGGTCTGAGTACAAGACAAAGAGAGGTTGCAACACACAAGGTGGATGGTCCCCAGTCAAGAAAAGCTTTAAGAGCCACTTAGAGAATCCCCCAACATCTCCAACTGCCATGGATACTGGAACCAAGAAGAAAGAAAAGGCCTCTGAGTCACAGGTCTCAACCCAGTGATGATAGCCAAGGGTAGGACATTTCCTATTTTGAAGAGTCCCCATACAGCCAGCATTTGGATTTGCATTTATGTTAGGAAATTCTTGGACCTGCCCATTCCAGGCAGATCCACTTCCCACTGGGTGGAGGCAGGCAGGCAGTCCTATAAAGAGTCTCGGTGCCGGACTGCAGTATTCCAGGTCACTCGAACACTGGTCTTCTCCGGAGAACCTGGTGAGTCTGACTTCTTGAGTTCTTAAGAGGGCCTGCCAGTTCGGTATTCTCATCTGAGTTTAATCTCAACACGTAGGTTTGGTGGGTTCAAATTGATCAAGGGATGAATGTGACAATCGGTTACTGTGCTAGCTTGCTTTTGCTTTTGCTTTTTTTTAAACTATAATTTGGAATGGAAAAGCAATATAACCGAGGAAGCTTTGATTAGAGATGAGAACGAAAACAAGATGTGTCTTAAAAAAAAAAAAAAAGCCCAATCTCGATGGAATCCCTTTCGAAGGCCGATGTCGGGAGCGGGCAAGAACCCGCCTATTCTTTCAATGGCTCTATGCGTTGCCCAGTCATTCTTCTTGAACTACTAGACGAATGCTGTTAGAATGCCAAGGTTGTGAGGATATTCTCTTTACTCTCTTTACATAAATAATATTACCCAGATCTGTGGAACGGAAATTTATTCCCAGGAAAAATGACATGAGATGAAAGAAGGGCTGGGCAAGGCTCATGAAAAACAATTGCTTAAGTAGAAGAGGCAATCTGGGACCTCCTAAAACAAGAGTGGGAGATTTCAGTGCCCACTGAGGTACACGGGGAGAGAAGCAAACGTTCTGCAGTCCCATGAGCCTAGTTTCTTTCTCTACGAGGATCACCTCTTGTGAGAACTGTCATGTGATGTCTTTCAGGTCCTGAGACTTCAGCACCATGTCTTACCAACAGCAGCAGTGCAAGCAGCCATGCCAGCCTCCTCCTGTGTGCTTACCCCCGAAATGCCCAGAGCCTTGTCCTCCCCCAAGGTGTCCGGAGCCTTGTCCTCCCCCAAGGTGTCCGGAGCCTTGTCCTCCTCCAAAGTGTCCGGAGCCATGTCCCCCTCAGCCATGCCCTCCTGTGCAATATCCTCCACCATGCCAGCAGAAGTGCCCACCCAAGAGCAAGTGAGGGCCTTGGCAGCCACCAGGACCACGGGAAGTGAAGGAAATCTGCCTCGCCTACTTCTGTAGCAGCACCTCCATCTTCCCGTCAAAGCCTGGCATGGATGCAGACAAATCATCTCCACCCTTCACCCTCCGTGTGGCTTCTGAAAGACAAGGCACCTCCTCCCTGCCCACCCCCCCAGCCCCGAGGCTGTTCTGCTGCTCTCATGGGGATGCTGAGAATGGTCCTTCCTTAGTGTGTTAGTATCCCAGATGCTCAGAGTGAACACAGCAGGTGTCTACCCTGTGCTCTCAGCCTTCTCAGTCTACCTGTCACCTGATCAGCGCAGTGGTCACTGTTGTTTCACTTCTGGGAAAAAAAAGTACCTTCTTTGGTGATGGCCTAATAAATACTTTTTTCCCTTGCAAAACTGCTCAATTTATGTTGTGTTGCTACTTTGGCTTATTTAAATCATTTGGTAGAGAAGATTTAAAATTTAGTTCAATAACGGAGTCATATCAAAGACTAATTGGATATTATTTCAAATTTATGTTTTTGACCTTACTAAGATTTGATTGTTGTGAAGATCAAATACTTAGCTTCTTAAAATGCTATCTTTTTTTTGTACCAGGTGAAAAACTACCATTTGCCTATTTATCTGCCACCTACTGTTAACTTCCCACCAATTTTGCAGTGAGCATCAGGCCCCCATGCATGCTGCAGTGCTCCATGGTTCCTCGAGCACCAGCGATGATACCACTGTGTGGCTTTGTCGTAGCTGCTCAGCAAATGTTATTTTAAGGCTACATCATTCCTTTCCCACTGCCCTCCTTTAGTCCATTTCCCATGTGATGCCGAAGAAAAGGGGCTTTGTGGAACTTATGAAACCTCCTGCATAAAATGATAGCAGTCCTGAAAAACAGGCTTAGTAGAAGAAAAGGAGAGAAAGGGGTTTTTAAGAGGTCAAATTGCCTCCTCCACACGCATCCTTGCTTCTCTGACAATCTCACAAAATTCTGTATTGTCAGCACTTTCCTCATTCTTACCTTTTGGAAGCCAGGCTATACACGGTAGAAGGTTTAAGGGCAGCTGAAGACATAGGGGAATTAGGAACTTACTGTGGATGCCCAAGGAAGTACCCACGGGTCAAAGTTCTGCAGTCAGTGAATGATGCATGTTTCATTACAAAGGAGCCTCCAACTGAGCTTCAGGCACCAACATGAACCCTGTGAGCTTTAGGAACAAAACTTATCTTTACAGAGATTTGAAGTTAAATAATTGTGTGTGTGGTTATAAGGGTAAAGAAAGATCCTTTTTCAGTACTAATGTCCCCAAATATAAATACAGGTTACTTAAGTTGGATTCCAATTTATACATCGCTTGTAGTTTTGTTTGTTTGTTTGTTTGTTTTACCACCATGGTAAGCTGAGAGCAGCTTGGCTCAGCATCGTAAATCACTGTACTTTGTAAAAATATCATCAGATCCTGGTCTCCAGAATTTCTATACCTTGTGTTGTAAGTTGGAGCTGAAGTGAGGGGCATTTCTTGTGGGATGACACATGTGCCTCCAATATTTGTGTGCTGAGGCTCTAATTTCCAGAAGCCTAGGAAGCATCTGTACTTAGAGACACGACCTTCAGAGGGCAGACGAATATAACCTGAGGTCCTGTGGGCCAGTCCTCCTCCTGGTGGATTGGTGTCCTCCTGAGAAGGGTGAGGCACACAAAACAGGTGCAGGTGGAAGATGGCCATCCCTGGGTCACGCTGCACAAGAAAACATCTAAGCCCCATTCTCACATAGATGTCCTTCAGAGCTGTGGGAAATAAATGCTGGCTCTTTGAGGTCAGTCTACAGAGCATCCTCCTGGAGCTGACGCCAGTGAATTCAGCAGGGCCCTGGATAACAGCATGCTCTGGACACAGACCAGAAATGCTTTCTCTCCACAGCACAAAGGTTGAATGGGTTCTGCCCATTGTTGCTTCACATGGGCTGAGGGGAGCCAAGGACTCGGGGAAGGCAGGCACTGCACCCTGCTCTGCCACAATAATGTTCTTTGCGGGATTCTGATGGAGACTTCTGTGCAGGGCACAAAACACAGGTCTCTTATAATCCTTTTCTGGGTTAGCTTGTCTTTTCAGCACTTATGTTTTTTGACTTGAGGTCCAAAGGATTATTTCCTGTTACATTTAAGTTGTTGCTTTCTCCATTTAAAAAGCTATTAGTTTAGTGCACAGTTCAGGCTTTCTAAAGACTACTCTAAGATCAGCCAAACAAGGCAATAGTGCAAGAAGACAGATGTAATATATGACCTCATAAACAGTCGGTTATTGCAGCTCCCACAATTATCATGCTGCATACTGTTCACGTTTCCCTCAGAAATGAGCTAGTTCTTCATACCAGCATTTGTAACTTGTACATGTCATTATGTGAGAACTGTGAGTGGGGAACAGACAGGCCACTTCTAAGGGAATGTCACATATCATCAACTGAATGACCTAAAATAGCTTGAGGCATCTCTTCTGAAGAATGCTTCTGTTTAAATGGACATATATATATATCCATATATATAATGTATATATATATATAATGTATATTTATATATATTTTTCTACAATTTGTGGCTGAATAAAATAAATACTATAATACAATGAATTAGTCTTTAAAAAGCACTAATAATCAGGCCTGGTGACATAGGCTTGGAATGCAGATACTCACACAGTGAGAAAGGTGGAACACAGTTCAAGGCCTGCATGGACTACAGTGAAACAAATTCCAACTTGTTCAAATTAGTTGTACCCTGTTGTAAAATTAAAATTATCAAATGGTAGGTATAAAGCTTGGTTAATCTGTGTTTGCCTAGTCTGCATGAGGCCTTGAGTTTAACTCAAGTCCAACAAAACAAATTTTAGTAAGTAAGTAAGTAGATAAGTAAGTAAGTAAATGCTGATTTTAAGGGATTCAGGCTTGGTAGTGTAACACAGTCAAAACAACAACAACAAAACCCAAACCCATGGATGACAAAGTCATAAGCTAAAGAGGTTAACTTGGTACTGTTCTTTATTTAAATTGACGTGTCTTTTAAATATTTGTGATTATATTCATAGACAACAACTCTTAGTAATTCGTAGGTATGAATGCAGATACCAGAGACAGATGATTTCTCAATATGCTGAGAATAAGTAATAGTTTAGTGTTCAACTCTAAAGAGGACACTCGCCCAGCCTTAGGGGACACTGTTAAACAAAGGGTGGACAGGACATAAGAGCCAGAGGTAGGGGGAAGGAGTGTGAAACAGTGTTTTGTGGCTATGGCATAACCAAGGTAGCCATGGTTTCAGAATAATGGTGTCTGTTCGTACTGTGGCCACAAAAGAGGCCACGGTTTAATTCAGTGGCCTCAAAATGAAATGGAAAAGGCATAAATGCTGGAAAGAGACTTGTAGGGAGTAGGGAAATGGTAGTAGATGTAGGAAGGAGATAAGAGTATTTGGGGACATCCCAGTAATCAGAAGATACTGTATACATGTGTAAAAATAGGCCAAAAATGTAACTCCTTAAAGTGTTTTATTGTTGTCCTGTTCAGCCCATGTTTAGGCACTTGTGTGAAACTTCACGTGGGTAGCTTCTGACATTACTAGTAGAACAGTTTTGCAGGAAAAAAAAATGCCTGATCCTCTGGCTCCTACACTCTTTCGGCTTCTTTTTCACCCTTGGCTTCTTTTTCTGCAATTTACATTAGCCTTAGATGAGGGGAGATTATTTTGTAGATGTATCCACTGGGACTATGATCCACAATTTTGCACTTCGATCGGTTGTTTTTCCAGTAGTGTATTCTGTCTGTTCCAAAGAGAATTTTCCTTGAAAAGGGGGAAAACAGTACACTTAGCTGTAGGCATAAGAACAAATATTTAAACTGTAGGTGGAGATTATGCATGTTTAGTAAGGCAGTATGAAGGGTCTTCTTCGATATCCATGACTTCACCTCTCCTGGGGACCTGGCTAGGTTCCCAGTACGCGGCACTGTTGCTCTCTAGTTGACCAGGTCTTATGTTGAACTCAAGACTTGCTGGTTACTGTGAAAGTATGTTTGTCCCCAATGTCCCTTACAGCTACTGGGCCATGCTAGTTGTTGAAAGAGAGAGAAACCTGTTTTTTATGATCCCAAGTGTGGGATCAGAATGGTCTTGTGAGAGAACAGGTGAGGTTAATCCACTCGAAGACCAACCACCTCATGTGGGAGCTTGATTGTTGCCAGCTGAAAAGATCCCCTGAACAAACTCTGGGAGGAGAAATATAAATGAGCCCAGAACGGGAGGTGGGGCTTTTTGGAGACTTGGGATAGTGTTGGCTGTTCATCGCTTCGTGTTGAGATGCTCCTAGAGAGAACAGCTTAACAGAAGGCTTTGGTGCTCTGGCTCCTGCTGAGGTTCTGGGTCCTGGTTACTCCAGGTTCCAGCAGAAGAAATCCTGCTGATTACGCCAGGAGAATCGTTCCTTGGAACTGATATCCTTACGGTTTTGTTGTTGTGTTCTTTAAGCCTCTATTCCTATCGTTTTGGTTAGTTGGGTTATAAGTGACGTATGCTCGGTTAATAAGCTGTAATAAAATATATTGTAATGAGTGGTAGTGAAATATATTGGTTAAGAAAATTGAGCCTACAAGTTGTTATTATGGTTCATTAGAGTCATAGCCGATTAGGACTGTTGGCTGCTCCTCCCACACAGAGAATTTCAAGGAGCAGAGGAACACTGAGAGTGGCAGAAAGAATCTTGGCCAAAGAAGGGCACCCCAGTAGGTTATCCAATAGCAAAGTGGCCAGCTCTGAAAATATACGTACAAGTAATATTATACTTACTGAGCAGGCTATACTTGGCACTATCAATGTGTATATACACATATATGCATGTAACAATAATTAATGAAAAAATAGACCAGGAATTTGAAAGAGAGCAAGAAAAGGCAGGCAAGAGGGATTGGACAGAATAAAGAAAATGAATAAAATGAATAAATGATGCCATTATATTGCAAAATCAAAAATGAATGTAAATAACAAAGAAACCGAGGAATGGTATATTCTACATAGAAATCTCTCTAGGAAATGTCTGCTCTTGTCATTGAAAATATTGTGTATTCAAATATTCAAGTTTGAGATTTTGGAGCTTGTCCCAACTTCCTGTTCAGTCACCTGGAGGAAATATTATTTCTTGGCTTCCTGATTGCTAGTCCACTCATCACCTTTCTACAGTGTCTTCCTCACCAGGGTGGACCATTATCTATCCTGGACCTGTAAGACAAAATAACCCTTTTCTCCTCAAAGTTGCCTTTGGCCATTGTATTTTATCACAAAACAGGAAAACAAGTAATAGAACACATATTCAGAAGTTGGCCTCATACTGTATCAATTTAGCTAAAAAAAAAAAAAAAAAAAAAAAAAATTAAATAATAATTTAATTAAGTTCCCCTAGGTCTTATGACTTCTCCTACCATGGGATTTTAAGTGTGTTTACAGTACCAAGTGTGGTGTATATATGGTAGAGTGGGCTTCAAATCTAATCATAAAACTGATTGATTAGTATCACAACACTTGTGACACTATTGCACAAGTGAATATATCTTGCCAGTACTATGGTGGTACTAAAGTTTGTAGCGGCCATAGATAGGTAAAACCGTTGAGGCCTTTTCTCAGTCATCAGCCTACATAGCATCTTCTAGCACTGTGAAAGCTGGTGGACAGGTGGGAGGCCACCAACACAGCTCGAGCCTTATTTCTTATATTAAGTAACCAAAGTGCATGGTGTCTTCAGCTATTCAAAAATTTTCACCCATCCCTGGTATTACCCATCTCTCCTTTCACATTCTTTTGTGTTCCACAATTTACCCTTTAGTGCAACCACTTACTAGTAGTCTATTTGTAGGCTTCCAGCCTTTCCTGGAATTCTATGGTGAACACATACAATTAGAGATTGGAGACCAAGGTGCATGTATAAGGGAAAACACATGGCACTCGCTTTTCTATGCCCAGAGTAGGTTCTCTCACTACATTTTTTTCTAGTTTCATTAATTTATTTTCTGATTTCATAGTTACATTTTTGCTTACAGCTGAATAAAATTCTATCGTAATTTATCAGATGATGGAAAAACAGGTTGATTCTATACTATAGCAATTATGAACAAAGCCATCAAATATCTTAATAGTACAATATAAATTTCTTTGGGATATATGCCCTACAGTGAAATGGATGAGTCAGAATAATTTTATTTCTAGTTTTTTTGAGAAATCATCACACCGATTTCCATTGTGACTGGAGCAGGTTTTACTCCTACCAACAGTGAATAAATGTTTATTATTTTTATCCTCTTGTTCATTAACATTTGTTGTCATTTGGTTGCTTAATAGGATCCATTCTGACAAGAGTGAGACAGAATCTCAGATGTAAATTTGCATTTCCCCTATGAGTAATGATGTTGAACATTGTCAGAAGTGCTTGTCAGCCATTATTATTTCTTCCTTTGGAAATTCTTGGCTCGCGCTTGTAGTTAATTATTTAATCACTTTACAGGCTGATCCCACCACCCTCATCTCCTCCCAGTCCCACCATCATGCCCTTCTTCTCAGAGAAGGGGAGGCCAAAAAATTAAAATTTAAAATTTAAAAAGAAATCATCAGTAAAACAAAATGATGCAGTAAAAAATTAGTGCTGTAGCTAATTTTTGATTGGGGTTGTTTTGTTTATTGATTTTAAAAAATGATTTATTTTAAAGATTTTATTTTTTTCATTTTTCATTTATTCTAATTCATTCACATTACATCCCAATTATTATCCCCTCTCTCATATCTTCCCACTCCCACCCTCCCTCCCTCTTCCTCCCTCTTCCCCTTTCCTAGACCGCTGACAGGGTAGGCCCCCCTCCCCCACCGTCTGACCACAGCTTATCAGGTATCATCAGGATAGCCTGCATCCCCTTCCTCTATGGGCCCACAGGGTCAGGATAGCCTGCATCCCCTTCCTCTATGTGCCCACAGGGCCTCCCTGCCAAGGGGGAGTGGTCATATCTGGGCATCAGGGTTCACATCAGAGGCAATCCCCACTCCATGCTGCCAACCACGGAGAATGAGCTGTTCATTGGCTATATCTGAAAAGGAGGTTTAGGATCTCTGCTTGCATTGCCCTTGTTTGGTGCAAAAGTTTGTGCAGACCCCCTGTATCCAGATCCACCAGCTTTGATGGTCTCCCTGTGGGGTTCCTGGCCCCTCTGGGTCCTTCCATGCCCGCACTCTTCCATATAACTCTCAGCACTCAGCCCAATGTCTGACTGTGAGCCCCAGCATCTGTCCCAATCTCCCACAGGGTGGAGTCTCTCAGAGGGCATCTATGTTGGTCTAATATCCACTTGTGAATATATGCCATGCCCATCTTTCTGGGTCTGGGTTACCTTATTCAGGATGATAATTTCTAGTTCTACCCACTTGCCTGCAAGTTTGAAGATTTCCTTGTTTGTAATAGCAGAGTAGCATTTCATTGTGCAAATGTACCACAGTTTCTTTATCTATTCCTCAGTTGAGGGATGTCTAAGTTATTTCCAGATTCTGTCTACTATGAATAAAACTGCTATGAACATAGTTGAACAAACATCCTTGTTGTATGGTGGAGTGCCTTTTGGGTATGTGCCAGGAGTGCTACACTATTCCTAATTTTCTGAGAAATCACAGATTGATATCCAAATGGGTAAGAGCCTTGAACTCATTGGTACAGGAGACAAGGTCCTAAACAGAATACCAATAGCTCAGGCTCTAAGATCAACAATTAATAAATGGAACCTCATGAAACTGAAAAGCTTCTGTAAGGCAAAGGACTGTCAACACTACAAAATTACAGCTTACAGACTGGGTAAAAGATTTTCACCAACCCTACATCTAACAAAGGGCTAATATCCAAAATATATAAAGAACTCAAGAAATTAAACACCACCAAACCAAATAATCCAATTAAAAATGGGGTACAGAGTTAAACAAAGAATTCTCAACAGAGGAATATCAAGTGGCTGAGAAACACTTAAAGAAGTGCTCAATGTCTTTAGTCATCAGAGAAACGCAAATCAAAACGACTCTGAGATTCCATCTTACACGTATAAGAATGGGTAAGATAAAAATCTCAAGTGACAGCACACACTGGCAAGGCTGTGGAGAAAGCAGAACACTCCTTAATTGCCAGTGGGAGTGCAAACTTGTACAAACACTTTTTTTTTTTGAGACAGGGTCTTTTGTGTAGCCCTGACTGTCTTGAAACTTGCTGTGTAGACCAGGCTGGCACTGAACTTAGAGATCCTCCTGTCTCTACCTCCCAAGTGCTGGGATTAAAGGCAAATACCACCACCACCAATGAGCTTTAATTTTAATTTTTAAATTATGTTTTTAATTGAGACAAAATTGCAGAACTTTACCCCATCTTTATTCCTTCTAGTTCTGGCTGTGTTCCCTTGAACACATCCCATGTGCCCCTCATTCTCTGGCAGTCTCTTTTTCTTATTGTTAATTTGTGTGTGCATATATACAAAATATGCATAAGTGCCTGTGCACAAATATATATATATATATACTTCTTGAGTCCATTTTTTGTTGGCATATATACAGTTTTATGACTGACCACTTCACGCCGAGAAAACATTAAGACACGCTCCTCATTCATGGGAGAGGCCCATCGTCCTTTTGCTAGCAAATACCAGTTTCTATACTTCTCTGTTAGAAGTTGTAACCCAATGTGACTTTCCAACTTGCCTCCTTAATACGCCTTTGATACTGCTTTTGTTCAGGGCTTGTCTATGCAACCGCTTCTAGGAGAGACTGTCCACCTCCTGATATTCTGGCTTTTTTCAAAGATGTTTCCTGAGTTATAGATATAGGGGTTGGGTGTGTATTTATCCATTGAGCGAGGGCCCCCACAATCTGTTTTCCTTAGAAAACTTACCCTGAGAAGCTGGTCTTATAGTTAACTTATGTATGGCCTAAGAAGCCATGGTTCCTATGTGGTACAGGTGTGTGAGCCTGCTGAATTGCCATGAAAGGCAGACTGCAGGGAGAAAGTGTTCAGTGCCAATCCAGCTGGAATCCTAAGAGTCCTGTGTCCTTAATGTATGGTAAACTAAATTTAGCAAATTATATATAAGTGCAAATTAATGCGATTCCTTGAAGCTTTATCAAACCACCTTAATGTTACTTGTCCCTTGTTTCTCCTTCTGTTTCTGTATTGACCTTCCTACCACTTCCTCCATTGGAGTCACTTCCTCTTTATTCCGTTAATTATATGTACCTCTCTGTCTGTGTATGGGTTTTGGCATGTGAATACAATGTTTGGTATTCCAGAAGAGGGTGCCAGATTCCCTGGATATAGAGGTACAGGCAATTGTGATCTGGAAGGTGTGCATGTTGGGAAGTGAACTTGATCCTTTAAAAGAAGTTGCATATTCTTAACCATTGAACCATCTGTCAAGCCACTTCTCTCTCTCTCTCCTCTATCTGTCAGTTTTTCTGTTTCTCTTTTTCTTTAGAGTTCTCTGTGCATTTTAGATATTAATCTCTCATTGGGTGTTGTAGGCATTTATACTTATAAACTTGTTATAACTGCTCCTTTGCTATATGTCCTTTGTTTTGGTAGATTCAATTTCAGGAACTTAGCATTTTATATATTACTTTGACTTTCTAATCATTTAAAAGGAAATTGTTCAATATCCATAGGTTTGTACAATTTTAAGATATTTCTCTTTCTGTTGGTTTCTTTTCTTATTTGCTAAAACACAGAAAAAACATTTTTTATTTTTGTTAAGATTTACTTTGAATTCTATACCACTGTATCTAGAATTAAACTTATTTTGCATCTATATACAAAATTCTATACCAGTGAATTAAAATAACCTTGTGAGTGACAATTGAGGTGTTAAGTGGAGGAGTAGATTCACTAATCTACTTTCTGTTCTATCTTCCCTATATGTTTCTATATTCCCCTTCTTTCTTTTCAACCTCTATCTCCAAACCTAAGAATGTAAGATAAAGGAAAAGGGAAATGTTGTTGAGTCTAACCCTGTTTTCTCTGTAAATAAGCCCAATAATAACTTGTAGCCAACTCCCATTGATAATAACCCTCTATAGACCAAGAAAGCAACCAAAAACCTACCTGACTCCCCTTTAAAGAAATGGGACATCATTCAGTTAAGGTTTCTTCTGGCTGCTTGCGATGAATAAAACCTTTGTAGGGACCCAAATAAAATTGGAGAAATGGTTAAACAAGCTAGGAATAGTATTTGTGGTCCACTTTCTAAATGTTGAGAAATTCCAGGCTTTATTATTATCCTATTTAGGACAGTCTGAAAT
This sequence comes from Acomys russatus, assembly GCF_903995435.1. Lineage (NCBI taxonomy): Eukaryota > Metazoa > Chordata > Mammalia > Rodentia > Muridae > Acomys > Acomys russatus. Next base: position 63,904,217 of record NC_067151.1, read on the forward strand.
GGTGGACCAATTGGGACTGGAAGCTTTCTCTGAAAGTGTCCTGGGAGCTGTCCTGTTCTGATGAGGAACAGCAACTGAAGCACTTGGTGGTGGAACATGAAGGACACAGGGTGTCAGTGTCCAGCATGCTGAGAGGAATGGTTCCTGTTAGGTTTGACCCAATGTCAGTGTCCAGTTCTTTTGTGAAGCTTAGTTGTTTAGGGGCTAAGATGTTTTCAGGTCTAGATAGATGTTTTAAGTTGATAATGACAAGATGTGATGGATATTGACTTACATTCTGAATTTTAGAATCATCAAGACAGGAAGGATGCTTTCTTCAAGGCTGTCAAATACAAATGGCCAAAACACTAAGAATGTAACTTTATTTTTTTTTAAGATTTATTTATTATTACATATACAGTGCTCTGCTTGCATATACTCCTGTAGGCCAGAAGAGGGCACCAGAACTCATTATAGATGGTTGTGAGCCACCATGTGGTTGCTGGGAATTTAACTCAGGACCTTTGGAAGAGCAGGTGGCGCTCTTAACCACTGAGCCATTTATATAATTCCTGACTGTGTCATGGTTCTTCTTGATATAGGTAAGCTTATCGTATATATGTGTGATAATATAAGTATATATGTAAAATTAAAAAATGTTTAATTGATAAAAACAAAGATTTAATTTGTATCTTAAGCTATGACGTATCTTAGAGAAATTATGTGGTCTCCTGATAAGCCATGCATTTTACAGTTGTTGTATAGTTATCATGTAGATTGCTGTTATATAAATTAGTCTTATTTCATAGTTTAAATCTGAAGTTGTTGTTGCTTCTTTCAGGTTTTATTCTGGAAGGTTATCTATGGCTGCGTGTGGCATATAGAAGAGACTTACTCTTGGTTCTCTGAAGAATCTCTGTCTTCATATCTGTTTGCTTATTTAATACAACTGTGTGAACCAACACTCAGTGTCTATATTTAAAGTTATATCTTCTCAGTGGATTTTCCCTCTATACAAGCAGTGCCACTCCTTAGCTCTTTTATGATTGGCTTTAAAGTTTCTGTTCCAGATGTTGATCACCAACTCAAAGATGCCTACTGATTCCATTTGTTTAGAGTATTGTCTTTCATTCTGTCACTTCTATCTATGTATATCATTGTTTTAAGGGTCTTTTTAAAAATGTCGTAATAGGCAGCTAGAACCTATTCATTGGATATTTCCTTTCCATTTTTAATTTAATGTCATCATAGTTGTGTATAATGAGGGGTACCAGGACTCACGCTGACACTGCTGAAAGGTCAAACCGAGGTCAGTATGTTCCACACCTAGAACATGGCTGAAAGGTCAAACCAAGGTCAGTATTTCCCACACCTAGAACATGGCTGAAAGGTCAAACCAAGGTCAGTATTTCCCACACCTAGAACATGGCTGAAAGGTCAAACCAAGGTCAGTATATCCCACACCTAGAATATGGCTGAAAGGTCAAACCAAGGTCAGTATTTCCCACACCTAGAACATGGCTGAAAGGTCAAACCAAGGTCAGTATATCCCACACCTAGAACATGGCTGAAAGGTCAAACCGAGGTCAGTACATCCCACACCTAGAATATTAACCATCTTTTATGGTGAAAACACAATTCCTTTGTGGAATGATTTTACAATATAAAATATCTCATAAAACTTATGTTTGCATCAATTGTAGCTTAGTGCCTTTTCAGAAAACTTTCCATATCCCTCTCTCACCCATGCACTTCCCACTGAAACCAGCATCATCCTTTAAGCCTCTTTGAGATCAAGATCTTAGACCTGAAATCTGAGTGAAATCACACAGTATTTCTTTTCCTCTTCCCGACTAACTTCTGTTCATATGCCATTATTCTGTCTATAGTTATTACACATTAGTTCTTTTTTACATGACCTCACAGTATTAAGTGATATACAAATTCACTATATAGTTTTTTAAAAACTAGTTCATCTGTAGATAGACTTTGACATGGGGAGTATTTAGGATAGAGATTAGAAAACAGAAGAAAATTTTAGAAAATTATTGTGTTTATTTCTTATCCTTTTAGAAATATACCAGAAAATAAAATTATCATGCTGCAATACATTTAATTACTAGTTAAATATTTTGATGGTGTTGAATAAAAATTCAGACATTTTCAACAATGTCTTTAAAGCCATATAATTATCTGATATTGTTTCAAAAATTTGTATCACCAAAAATGGCCTTTTTCAGTAGTATATAATAAGTCAATCAAAAAATTACAAAAACACTAAAGTTCTAATTCATCCTGTCAGTTTTTTATGACAATGTTTCAAGCAAAGGCTTAGAAAATCAGGAAGTGCTATATGTAGTTAGGTAGGAGGTTAAAATGTAAGACTGATGGTCTTTTTGTGCATGTGCCTCTGTTTGTCTGTCTGGGTCTGTCTCTACCCCAGGCCTTCCTCCCGCTTCTGTCTCTCTCTGTATTTGTGTGTGTGTGTGTATGTATGTATGTATTTATGTATGTGTACCTGTTATATGTGAGGGATTCAACGTTCTGTGTCTTTTGGAAGTTCAAGCACAAAGAAACCTAAGTTGCTGTGGACCACAGGTGGTCTCAACAGGTCTTCACAGAAGCGAACTGTGAGAAATTGTTAGTTTTCATGCCAACCCTCTAAGGAAGAATGTGATATGCTTAGAACAGGTACAATTTTAGTTCCTCTACTGTCATCATAACAGTTTTGTGATCTTCAAATGTGAGACAGAATATATACCCTGAATATGGCCTTTGAGATAAAGTCCTGAGGATAAGGCAGAAGGCTGTTAGCCTCCCCTCTGAAGGGCCTATGCTGTGTCCCGTGATCCACAGGAAACAATTAATCCCAGGTGGGAGATGTGATCTGACTCTGTGCACAGGTTTATCAAAGACAAAGCTGAAACCACAGCTAACATCCCTTCAATATGTCCCTTTTTTCAGCCCATAGGCAAGTTATAACTAGAAAATAGGAAGGTGAAAAATGGGCCCAAGCACCTCAGAATATTCATAAGCTGAAGTAGGACAAACAGGACTATGATTTAGGACACAACAGAGAACAGAAATATTGTCTTCCAACACAAAAGGGAACTTAGACAACCTGTGAGACTTTACTGAAGTGGAAAAGAAGGGAGGGCCCACTGAGTCACAGCACTCAACTGTGGTGATGTCCGGGAGCAGGGTATGTCCCATTCTGTAGAGTCCCGGTCAAGCCAGTCATGCATGGATTTGCATTTTGGATGGGGAATTTTTGGCCCTGCCCACTATCGGGAAGTTGTACCTCCCACTAGGCCGGGTAGCCAGTCCTATAAAGAGGTCCTTGGCTGCATGACTGCAGACTGCTGGTACTCAAGGCCTGGACTACTTTGGAGAACCTGGTGAGTGTTATTTCCTAAGTTTGTCTGTCTTTATGGTCTTTCTACATGCTGTAGTCAATTCTGAGGGAGTAAGTGTGTTGAGGCCAGTTTCCATCACGGGATGATTGGTCTCTACTTAGTAGTCAGAAATTTAGCAAAGACACAATACTCCACTGTGATAAGTGGCTTTTCCTTTCATTTGGTAGGTAGTGGAAGAGGGCATGTTTCTCTCTCATATGTCTCTTTTGGCATCATTTAGCAAGCCATATGACTTATTAGGTATTAGAACCTTATATTTTCCTGAGCTGTCCTTTACTGTCCAACCCCAGAAAACCTGATGGGATGTCACCAGGAATTGATTCTGAGATTGTTCAGGACTTGAGATTGCCTGTCTTAAATGTGTTTCTATGTTAAAAAAAAAAAACCTGCCTCATTTGTTTCATCAGAATAAAACATCTTCTCCTAGAAAAAGGTATAAAACAAAACAGGATTTCCCAAGGCTACTGCAACAGGTTTGCTGACAGGAAAGAGAAAACCCAGGAAGTCCTGAAACAGTAGTTTGGAATTAACACATATGCCTGGAGAGAAACATGAATCTGATTTTTCAATTCTCTATTTATCCTCTTTGTACTGATCACCTCTGAACACTCCCATGCAATGTCTTTCAGATCCTGAGACTTCAGCACGATGTCTTACCAACAGCAGCAGTGCAAGCAGCCCTGCCAGCCTCCTCCTGTGTGCCCACCCATAAAATGCCCAGAACCTTGTCCTCCTCCAAAGTGTCCTGAGCCTTGTCCTCCCCCAAAGTGCCCAGAGCCTTGTCCTGAGCCATGTCCTCCTCAGCCGTGCCAGCAGAAATGCCCTCCTGTGCAATATCCTCCACCATGCCAGCAGAAGTGCCCACCCAAGAGCAAGTGAGGGCCTCAGCAGTCATCAGGACCAAGGGAACCCACATCCACTACTACCATAGCGACACCCTGTCTTCCCTTCAAAGCCTGTCACGGATACAGAAGAACCTTCTCCCCCCTTCATGATCCTTGGTCCTGTGATGGGGTCTGATAAGGAAAACATTCCGTTGAGCTGTTCTGCTTCTTCTTCGATGGTTCAGCGTCCTAAACGCTCAGAGGGAAGAGCGGCACCTGTCAATCCTATCCATCAAGAGGATGTCTTCCAAAACTTTCAGGCTCCTTGGTTGGGTTGTGGTCACTGTGTTTCATTTCCTGAATAAAGTACAAACTGGTTGATGATAGCTACGTGTTCTTTTTTCCCTAAAACTCACTGTATTACTTTCTTGATATGTTCATGCTCCTTTGTGAGCATTTGTATTCTTTGAACCCCAGGTCATTCTGTTGAAATCAGGTTTTGACTGAATTTTGGGTCATAATAAATATTACTTGGTTATTTTCAGGGGCTTTTAAAATGGCACACAGGATATCATAGTAAAATGTGACATTAAATGAAGAAATAGAAATATATTAAAACTTCATGTTCTTACCAGTCACTTGATTCTTTAAAATCCTTAGAAAAATCATGATAAAAACATTCAGACTGAATCCAGTCCCATTTGATCTAAATGACCCTAAAACCAAGAGAATCAAATGTTTAACGAGATGATATATGTGAAAGCTAGCAGGGACCCTTGTGTGTGTTCATGTGTGGGCACACGGGTGTTGCGTGTCTCAGGTCTTCAAGGTTCATGCTTGGAGAAAATGTGCCGTGTGTCCTTGTTCATCTGTGGCAGCTCTTCCTGAAGCTCAGGTGTAAGGAACTTAACTTCAGTGTCTCCACCCGAAAAGAGACTCAGGCTGCTGTGAGAATTTGTACCTTGTATTTGTTGCTGTTTTCAAGACAGGGTTTCTCTGTGTGGCCTTGGCTGCCCTGGGCTCACTTTGTAGAGCAGGCTGGCCTCGGACTCACAGGGATCCACCTGCCTTTGCCTCCCTGAGGGCTGGGATTACAGACATGCTTTGTGTTTTTAAAACCAATGTTATTAGCATATATTTCATTATGATATTTTACTATATGCATATAAAGTGTATTCACCCTAATCCACTTCATTCAACATATGAGAGCAAACACATGATACTTGTCTTTAGAGTTGTAGAATTGCTGATGTGCTTTAACATGGTGTTTCCTTTAAAATACCATCTTTATTCATTTCTTAGGAATCTCATCCAATGTATTTCTATGGTATTCGCTCAAGTGCTTACCAACAAATGTCCTTATTCACCCACTATGCCTTTCCTTCCCTTCCCACCCAATGTTGGGTTCCTTCCTATTTGCTTCTCTCTGGGTCCATCAACTCCAGTTTGTGTGGTCCATCTACAGTAGACAGTGTGTGCTCCACACACCAAGGATCACACCAGTGAAGAAAGCTGACACCACTTCTCCCAGAAGCCATCAGCTGTCAGTAGCTCCTCAGTGGTGGGATCTCTCATGTTTCCTTTCTCTCTCATGATAAGTTTTTGTCTGGCTTGGGATTTCACATGACTTGTGCATGCTGTCTCAATAGTTATGAGTTCAAGTGTTTAATGATGTGGCTGAGTGAAGGAAATTATCTGGCTCCTTCCAACTTTCTATGACCTTTTCCATGAGGATGATGCTAAGCACACACAAGCCTCTTAGCCTCTGCACCATGGACCAGTTGAGGGCCTCTGTGCTAATAATCTACAGCAGGGTGAAGCTTCTCTGATGAGGGATGAGATATACTGATATCATTATAGCACCATTAGGGAATATTGCATTGACTTGTTTATTATGAGAATCATAGTGTTGGTTGGATTGTTGATTGCCCCATCTAGTTATAGATTGTCTCTCCTTTACCAGTGCCAGGCATGCACTTTGACTCGTGGATAAGAACTTTAGTAAATGGTTGCTCCGATGCATTTCTGCTACACTATGCAAGTGGGTAGACCTCATCAAGCCGGCCATTGCTGTGGCCTTCAGGGTTCAGAACTGGGTGGGAATGGTGATTTTTCTTTTCTTCAGCTGTGTAAAGAGCACCTTCCAGCATCATGAAGGCTGGTCAGAAGGGATGAGGTGTCCAGAGGAGTACATGCCTGATCTCTCCATGTTCTCTGACTTCTGTGATGGCTACAGCAATAGGGCCGTACCATGGAGTTCTAGAAGGTGGACAAGATCATAGGCCATAGTCTGTAAGTAGTAGGGCCAATCAATGGGACCCCACTGGCTGACTAAAAAGAGGTAAGCTCAAACTGGCACTGAGGTTTGCATTTCCTAGTATGCAGCGTCTACTTGTGGTAGCATGCCTCCTGCCCCCAATTCGAGTTGTCAGGTAACTCTACCAAAACGTTTTATATATGTACATGTTTTAGTAAGCATTTAGAAAAGTAGATTTCCATGTCTTTTTTAAAAAATGGACTTTAATGTTAATCATCACTCTCCACGTGTCCTAATGCACCCTGCCCTCCCATCTCCTATTAATTAATATAATTAATTTCCTAAGAATTAATGTAATTCTTCCTTTTCCATGATTTCCCTTCAACCCTTTACACCCTTCTGAGCAGGCTGTACCCAGAAGAGCCACCTCAGGGGTAACTGACTCTTATACAATATCCCAGCTCATTTGGTCCTTTTGCAATTTGCCATGGCAGAAGCCGGCTATGTCCCTGGGATGATCCTTTAGGTGTTGTGTGCAAGTATGGAGAATAAGAAGCCGCCCGATGACCTGGCCTGGTGGCACGTGTCCAAACTAGCCCTTGTGAGCCATCCACTGTTGGTGCCTTTGTCAGCATCTGGCCTCAGGTCCTGCACTTGGATGACTCTTTCCCTTTAGGGAAGTGGACAGTGACACTCTCGACTGAATCCTTCCTTACTGTCAAAAGCTTTGGAGTCAGAGGAGCTGACATGCTTCCCTGATGTTGATACAATGGCCACGTGAATCAGCTTCCCAGAGATGAGCTGGGAGTAGTTAAAGGCTTTGCTTCGTCTTCCTCTTTCTGCCCTTTCTCCTCCAAACGTAAAGCAACGTTCCAGGACCAAATAGAATTTTTTCCCCCTCTTTTCTGAACTCTTTTGTTATTCCTCTTAACAGGTTGTAGATCCCTGAATTCTTTGTTTTCCTTATTTATTTATTTAACTTCTTTTTTTACAGATATGTTTATATTATTATATTTACATAAAGTAAACTACATACAGCAAGAAGAACCACAGGTTCTCAGGTTAATAAAACAAAATGGTGACATGGAAGGAAGTTCAGGAAGTTCTGAGGTAGAGATAGGATTAATGAGTAGTTTTGATTTTCCATAAACTAGAGATTCCTTCTCTGTGGGGTAGGGAACACTTCTGAGAGAAATTTCATATAATTTTATTCAGACCCTGACAGGAAAATTACAAGCACTCTTGCCATCCTCCTGTGTATACGTGTTCTAAGTATCTAGAGTCTTGTCATCACAGAAAGTGTAAAACAACAACAACAAAACAAAAACAGTAATATTTTCGAGGCAGGAACTTGCTTACCCTTTGTTGGCAGAGTTTGGCCGTCAACTCTACCTGCATCCAAGCTTGCCTATTTTTAGGCAGAATTCTGTCAGTGGTGGAAATGATTGTTCAGGCAGCAAACTATCTCTGTCATTTTTTTTTCCAAATTGGAAAGTGCTAACCTGCACTTCCTGCTTACTCAAGTAATTAATTTTATTCCTTCTCAAGTCTCTGATGGGGTTGAAGACTAAATACGTTAGTTTCACAATTAAGCTTAGTTGTTTAGGGCTTAGGATGTTTTTCGGTCTAGATAGACATTTTAATTTGATAAAGATGAGCTATTATAGATACTGATATACATTCAGAATTTTAGACTCACCAAGATAGGAGAACGTTTTCTGCAAGGTTGCCAAATACAAATAGCCAAAACACTATGAATGTAACATTAATATAATTCTTGATGATTTAGTGGTTCTTCTTGCTCTATGTAATTTATTTTATATATGTATAATAATATAAATGTATAGGTAAAACATAAATAATATCAACAAAAACATTTAAAAAGGCAATAAAGAATTACAAAAACCTCTCTCAGTCAACACATTTTCTCTCTCTGTCCCTACAGTCTTTCTCTGTTTCTTTCTCTCTCTGCTCCTCTCTGTCCCAACACGCTTCGCGCCCCAGTCTCTGCCCCGACATCCTCTGACCCCCAGTCTCTGCCTTCATGGCCAGTTCATCTGCTTTTATCCCCCGCCCCCCCCCCCCACTTCTCTTTCCATTCCCCCAAATAAACCTCCTTGTATGAGACCTGCTGTGTGGCATAATTCCTCAGGGGGGCACACCTCAGTAGGGGCCCGCCATGATAGGCTCTCCTGATGCTTCTTGTGGGCCTAAGGCGCACACTACCACCCTATTTCCAGCCTGCAACAAATCTGCTTTCCGGCTCACCAATTGCTCACCATTCCATCCACCACTGACAATTAGGTAAGTTTCAACTGTCTCCATCTCACCATCCTCTGAGTTGTAACCCTACAGTTTCTTTTAGGCTTGGCTACCGCACCCCTGTTCCCCTTCCTGCTCCTCTTTCACCTCCATTACAGGTCTGCCTGAAAATCCACAGCTCCTCTGGGCCACTGTGACTTTGGCAGCTCTGTTTCTCAATCCCTTCCGGGGTATGGGTCCTGTTACTAGAGCTTGCTTTTCTTTCTTGCCTTCTGGCAATCCCCCCATGCCCTGGACCCAGTCTCCTCCATCTTAACCAGGCTAAGCTGCTTGACACCCCCATGCCCTGCCCCCACTCCACCTGCTAGGGGCTTTTGATGACTCTCTTAATGGCCTGGCTTTCCATTCAGACGTCCCTGAGCCCTGGGGATGGCCAGGACTGCAGGCTACAGTGACAATTTACTTCTCCTCATCCACAGCAATGATGTCTTCATATTTTCTCACTCATCTTTGGGAAACCCAATGTGAGGGGCTTTGAATTTATTTGCTTTTCTAATTAAATTTCTAATGTTATTCAAGAGCACTAAAAGTGATTGAGGAAATGGAAAGTAATTCCTGATTCCTTATTTCTCTTTTTTCCAAGCCCTGTTTCTTTGTCTCCGGTCGTCCAAGCTGCTTAAACCTCTTGTCTGTAAATTACAACATGTCAGAGCTGGTGAGGCCAGGGACTGCAATGCCCACACATACACTTGTCCTACTGCAAGCAACTGTTCTCAAGACCACTCCCGAGACATGTGTGGATCATTTGTCTGTGAGTTTGAATTCCAAATTCTACCTAGAGTCTAATCCACCCATGCGGCTCTCACTCTGGGACTGCCCACGTGGACCCACTTCCCCACTCCTCCTCCGCTGCTGGTCTGCAGGAAACCAAGTGTTCTCTCCTCTTCTTTCATGGGCTAGAAACCGGCACACTGGACTTCCAAATTGTCACAGCCACAGACAAATGGTTCCCAAATATCTAAACTTGCTCTGCACTATGCTCATAGAGTCTTTTATCTCTAAGGCTCTACTTCCCAAATGTTAAAAAAAAAATCTTTTATCTCTGATTTCTTTGCACTCGTCTCTCAAAAATAATGTCTTCAGATTATGTTGTAAACTCTTATCTAAGGATTTATATAATTTGCTCATTGAGTATGGTTTAAAATCTGCATTAATCTACTGCAATATTTGACTTCAGGCTTACAACAAAAGTTAATTCAGAATGTATGTCTAATTACTTATGTTTTTTGCTAGTTATTGGATGCATGTTTCCTCCTCCTGCCACCAGTTGCTCCCGGTTCACCTCTGGGCTTTCTGGCCAATGGATTTGGTATAATATGAGTTCAAATGTTATTTAAGTATGGGTAAATTGAAAGTTTTGTGCTCAGATAATCTTAAACCATGTGACGTGGTTCCAGAGATACTTTTAAGTTGGGATATATTAGTTTTAGAAAAATTGAAGTATTTACACTGTTAGAACTTGGTGTTGCCTTCTGAAAATTATGATTGTGCTTCATGCCTTTACTCTTATAAAGGTATTTTATTTTAATATTACAAAACACAATTGAGAGACATTAAGTTTCTTTTAAAATTTTTTGGAGATTTACCTCATTAAAAGTCACTTCCTTAAAAATATATTTGACCTCATTTAAAATGTTATTGAGCTATAATATAGCTTTAGATTTCTATAAGCTATAGATTTTTTTTATAAACTAAATCATATAGGAAACTGTTATGTTCTAAGATGTTGCATCATATAATGGTCAGAAAAGTCCTCAGTCTCTTTATAGAGTATGTTTATGGATTAAAAATTGGTTAATGTTCAGGAATATATCTGTAGTCATGCTAAGCACTAATGTGATCAATTACAAGATCATGCTTTATTTAACAGTTAAGCAGAAAGTAACTAGAAACAAGCAATGTTTGTATATTTAGATCAACTTGAGATAGACATGGTCCTTAAACACTTCAGAGATCTGCAGAATATGAAATTTGAAGTGTTTAATAAAATAGCTTTTCATGATAGACATGCCAGCTCCTGACAACACCCTTAATCTCCTCCAAAGATGATGATGGGCACAGAAGAAACTCCACCTGAAACTTGCTTTAAGCGTAGCAAAGCTGGGCAGTGGGCAGCAGGCTGCCCTTTTCCTCAACGGCTGACAGCACACCATGTGAAGTGTGGAACAGCAGGCCCCACAGGAAACTGACTGCGTTGCTTTGCCAAGACAAACGTTACAGCAGCCCCTTCAAGCTCCTGCTTCACAGAGAAGTCTGTGAGATCTTCTGCGACTGGTGGCCGAAGATGGATGCCCCACCAACACAGACCAACCTTGGATGGTTGTCCAAGTAGCTGATAAGCCTCGCCATTTTTTTTTAAATAGACTCAGACGCTGCATGGTCTACACTTTCTGATTGCCCAGTTAAACTTATCTTTAAAAAATATTTTACTATGTTTCTTTTTTAATATATACATTTATATTATTACACATGGATAAAATAAATTACATACAGCAGGAAGAACCACAAGTAAGTTCGAAATTATATAAAAGTTACATTCATAGTGATTTGGCTATTTGTATTTGTCAAACTTGAAGTAAACATCTTTCCTACCTTGTTGGGTCTAAATTTCTGGAGATTGATATCTATCATATCTCATCTTTATTAACTTAAAACATCTATCTTGATCTAAAAACATCTTAACCCCTAACCTACTAAGCTTAATTGAGAGACTAAACTATCTTGTCTTCAAATCTATCAGAGACTGGAGAAGGGATAAAAATTAAATACGTGAGGAGTGCGGGTTAGCAGTTTTTAAAAGGATTCATTCCTCTCAGCAAGCTGGATGCTGACATCCTGCACCCTCCATGTTCCAGCCCCAGGAGCCTCAGTGGCTGTTACCCATCAGAACAGGACAGCTTCCAGGACAGCATTGTAGAAAGCTTCTGATCCCAATTGGTCCAGCAGTTCAGACTGTCCCACACAGGACTCCTATTAAATCTGGAATTTCACAACTTAGGAAAAATGGACCACAAATGCTATCGCTGGTTTACTTAACCATTTTCCCCAATTTTGGGGGGGGGCTTCAAAATTTATCTTTTTCATATCTCTGATGGGTTTGAAGACCAGACTAGTGAAAGAATTACCAGTTTAACAGCAGAAACCGAGGCTTCAGATGCCTTCTCAGTCCTCTTCATGTGTAAAAATCAGGCCTGAAGCCTCACTCCTAGAGATGCTGCCACTAGGTCTAGACACAGTCTACCTTGTTACCAGATTCAGAAAATGTACAGTTAGCTCATTACCCCAAGATAATCTACCACCATGTTAGTTCATTAGTCAATTCATTAGCTAGTTAAAACTACTGGGTACTGGGTCTCATCAAAAATGGTGCATGGGTTTCCTTGGTCAAAGGCTTCATGATAAAAGATAAACAGATCTCAAATGTAATGTTTTATTATTCCTTCATCTAAAGGAACTTGCTTTTCAATGACTGCTCCCAGTAATCTCACTTGTGTCTCATGGCAAATGATTGGATAGAAAAAAAAAGTTTATGTAAGGCCTGAGAATACAGAGCCTAAGTTATAAGGACTAAGAAAGTGTTTTTATGGTCTAACAAGATGGATAAATGCAAGTGAAAGGCTAAATGGTGATAATTTGATTTAAGACTTATAAAAGGAATGAAAAAATGCTTCAGATTTCTTCCGTTTGCTGTGTTACTGTTGTATTAAAACTATTCAGAGCTTTGACACGAACCCGCGGAGCTCTGATTTATTAATCTAACTTTGGTAAAAACATTCCACTATATGATCCTCTATCACAGTCACAAGTTCAGTATTTTAAATTTGTTTCTCATTGTGCTAAAATCCAGTCTTCTGGAAAGAGGAACAAGCCCCTCTTTCATGATGTATAGTCATACTGAAAATCGAGATCAGGTGAGCTTTTGCCATTTCTGCTCCACGGAAGGCTTCTGCCTTCCCCGAGCTTGTTTTAGAAGAGTGTTCATGCTGTTAACCCAAGATGGTTTCCCAAGCCTCTACTGTGCTATGACACAAAGATGTGGGCCTATTGTTATTTTCTACAGTGTGGATTTCAGTACAGATTACAAATAATGGTAGTGCTAACAGGCCTAAAGTTTGTATCCTTTTGTAAACTTAGATCCTTGTAAACATTGGGAAATCCACTTGGATCCTTCTGTCATGGGTCAAAAGGACTCCAGACAAATACCTCTGTCAATCAACATTATTAGTTTCCCACCTATTGTCTGATTCCTCCCCAGTTCCCTGGTTTTAGAATCCTTTCTCATTTGTTGGTTTTGGGATTCTCCTCCCCCAACTACTAGGACCATGGGCCAAAAAGTCCATGAGCCTAAAAGTTTCCAATTTATACCTAAGAAAACATTTTCTTCCTAACCTACTACCTTTATCTTCTGCTCCTGACATACGTGTGTCCCGGGATCCTGAGAGGCCCAGGTGTTTCTTTGAGATCTTCACCTAGGACAGCTCCGATGCAGCCACCCACAGATTTCTCCAACTGGGTCAGCACACTCCTACATGATGATGGTTCTGCAGATCCAGAGTAGCAGTAAAACAACCAGATCTCTTGGCCAGAACCCAAATTTCCTTAGGGTTCCCAAAGATGATGCAGCCCCAAAGAAGCAGGAAGTAGCCTGTAAAGAACACAACCCCCCCCCCACTCCTGCCTCACCTCCTTTCTAGTCCCTCACTTTTAATTAAACAAAAAGGGAGTAATGTTAGTTTACAGGCAATCATTCTAGCCTACCCTTGGGGACCTAGCAACGTCTTATGTCATAACTTTCTGCCACCAGGTGTCCCTCCTGCTACTAAATAAAGGGTCTGCTCCTACTACCCTAGCTTTCTCTCTGTCCCCTTGTTTTCTCTCTCTGTTCCCTCTCTCCACCTACCCTTCTCTGACCTCATGGTTCTGTCCCTGGTCCATCTGTCTGTCTGCTTGACTACATGGCCAGTCATCTGCTTCTATGTCTCCTCCAGGCTCTGACCCCTATCCCTTCCCCCAAATAAACCTCCTGATACCAGAAAAAAAGGATTACAAAACCACCAAATTTTTAATTCATTATTTCAGATAATATGCAGGAATGATTCATTAATAAATCTTAGAAAACCAGGAAATGATATGTGTAGCTATATAAAATGAAAATTGATGATCTCTCTCTCTCTCTCTCTCTCTCTCTCTCTCTCTCTCTCTCTCTCTCTCTCCTGTGTATATGAGTGTACATGTGTGAGTGTACCTGTACCTATTGTGCCTGTGGCTGTGTATGTGTCTGGGCCAGTGCATAAGCCTGGGATTGTGCATGAGTGTGTGTGTGTGTGTGTGTGTGTGTGTGTGTGTGTGTGTGTGATGTGTATAAAGGAGTCTGTGTACCGCATCTTTTGGAATTTCTCAGAGAAAGAATAATTGCTGTGTGCCTCAGGTAATTTAAAGAGCTCATGGCATAAGTGAGCTGTGAGTGACTGTGTGCCTTCATGCTGACCACCTAAGCACCAACATGCTTAGGGAAGGTCCAATTTTAGATTCTCTTCTGTTATGATAAGTAGTCGGTGGTCAGAGGAGAGTCCAAATATATACCCAAAACATGTCATTTGATATGAAAGTCCTGAAGAGGGTCAAGATAAGACCCAAGGCCATTGTCCTTCCTCTGAAGGGCATATGTTATTTTCTATCATTCACAGAAAAGAATCAAGCCCAGGAAGGAGACATGATCTGTCTCTGGGAACAGAGTTATCAACAATGATGCTGAAATCACAACTTTAATTTCCTTCTTTCAGCCCACAGGCAAATTATACCTCAAAGTCAAGAATGCAAATGGGCTTATGCACCACTGAGTACCAATGAATAAACAGGAAAGGAGTTGTTAGAGAGAAAAAATATTGTCTGTAATTAAGAAAGAGTACTTAAACAACTGGTGAGATTTTACTGAAGCTGAAGACAGGTGGGCCCGCTGAGTCACAGCACTGAACAATGGTGCCGTCCGGGAACAGGGTGTTTCCTATTTGTAGAGTCTTTAGTGCCTGATTGCCAACAACTACAGAGGTACATCCCAAGTCCCTAAGTTCCCTTTTCATTGTGAATATCAAAATGGAGAAACTAAGAACAGTAATACTGATGGACGTGTATCCTCCAAATTACAACAGCATGTTTCATTCTATGGCCGTGGGACACATAAAGAACATTTTAGCAAGATGGAAAATTTGCAACCATCAACCATCTTACTCCAATGAAACATCACAGAAAAGAAATATTATCCTCTACCATCCCTGCTCCCCCACACTCACAGCCGCCCTCTGTTGTCAGTAAACTCTGTGGGGTCTCTGGTATCCTTTCACCTTCTGGGCTCCAACAGTTCAAGGATGAAATATTAAAAATCCTGTATGGTATCCTATAGACAACAGACGAGTCTATGCTTCACTGTCAATTTTGCAAAGTGAAGACTATTTTGATACCAATGCCAAATAAAGGCCATACTGACTTAATGAGTCATCCTGAGATGAAACACAAGAAAACAAGATGGAATGTGGATCTTTCAAAGGGCTATATATTGAAAATAAGTTTTTAGTTAAAAGTGTGATTTTGGCTGGATGTTCCAGCACCAGAAGGCAGAGGCAGGTGGCTGTGAGTTCAAGACCAGCCTTATCTACAAAGTGAGTCCAGGACAGCCAGAACTATAAGAGAAACCCTGTCTTGAAAGACTAAAAAAGTGTGATTTTTGTCCCATTTACCCTTCTTGGCGCTGAGGTTTTATCTGGTTTCAACATGCATAGGTTTTCCATCTGTCATAGTTTTTGTGAGTTCACGCGTGTATCAGCCCTGTTGTGTCTGCAAGTGCAAAAAGCTCTGTATTTGGGTTACTCTTTCATATCTGACTTTAACAATCTTTTCACCTCCTTTTCTAAGTATATTATTATTTTTGAGGGTATGGGCTTGATAAAGACATCTCATTTAGGGGTGAATGCTCCGAAGTCCTTCACCCTGTACGTGTTGTCCAGTTGTGGCTTTCAGTGTTATCTGTTGCAGGAAGGGGCTTCTCTGATGACATTTCAGTGATGTATTTATATAGATTTCCTATTAGGTATAGACCTCAAATCCAATCAACATGTAATTGCTTACTCCTATAATATTTACACCATTATCGCACCAGAGGGTATAATTTGCATACAGGTCATTATTATAGAGCTTAGGGTTGTATCTTGCTGAGACTGATGACTTCTTTTTGGCTTAGGTAGTACACACAATAATTTCCAACACTATGGAAAGTATAGAGCACCATCTTGACTTCTCCGTGTTGTATGACATAAGTGTGTGGGGTCTTAAACAATAGGACTGTACCATTATGTTGTAGAAGGTAACCAGTAGCATTGTCAATAACATGTGCATGTGATGTTTGTGGGGGAAGTTTCTAAGGGACCCATTTTGGTCAACAACTTTGTTCTTCAGAACAGAGATGTTTCAGAGTATGGGGTTTCTCCTTCCTTGTAAGAAGAACTTGCAAAGTTAAATAAAACAATTCACTAAATTGTAAGGGAATATCCAGAAAGTCATGATCAAGGAAGATTTGGGCATTAATATGTGTATATGAGAGAATTACTATGTAATAATCTATAAGCTAGAGCATTGTCTATAAGAATCATCTCTTCTGAGAGAAAACTGTCATGTAATGTGTTTCAGATCCTGAGACTTCAGACTTGTGCTCTCTTCCCTAGGGCCTATGACCTACAGAGCCACAGGTTCTCGGTGTCATTAACAGTACTGATATCAGGCATGGGTTCCATCTTATTGAGCAGGTCTTTGGACATAATCAGAGAAGAGTTGGTTACTCACATAGCAGTCATGATACACTTGTGCCAATGGGAATATCATATCAGGCAGTCAGCGTAGCATGTAGGTGTCACAGATGGATGTGACAGTTGGATTGTTTTTATTCTCTGGCAGCATGCATATGAAATTTCAGGGTCATGAAAATTGACTGTTAAGGACAAGATTTTCAGGTACATATCTGATTGATTTCTTGTAATTCTGTGATTCAAGTGTGTGGTATCTTCAACGATAAACAGAGTGGCAAACAGTGTAATTATGGAGGGTAAGAAAGAATATGGTCAATAGCCTATGTGTGCTGGTCTATGGGACACCATGGACCAACAGTTAAAAATAGACAATTGTTTCGTGGTACTGGGGTTTTTATTTTCTAACACAAAGTGAAGTTACATTATTATGGCCCCATTGTGAGGTAACTTATTAAAATTATTTTTATGTATGCACATGCTTAGATTTTGGGAAGCTTCTATAGCAGTGGCATCCAAAGGGCTTTATCAACTATAGTTTAGTGTTAGTTGTCTCTCTCCACATTTCCTCCTTTACCCTGTTATCCCATTCCAATTTAGCCCTTCATGGTCCATCAGTCCCCCTTCATCCATTATTCTCTTTGGCATGATGTATTTGGAACAAGAGCCTCAAAAATAACCAAAATGATGTTATCTGACACCGCAATCCCAGCTGGCCAGATAGCTTCCTGATTTTCGGTACCATAAATCAGTCATTTGCATCAGATGATGCATCAGATGTCATCGGGAATATGGAAAGCAGTAAGTGACTTACTGAATGAATGTTACTGACTTTGCCCTGTGGTATGTGCACAAACCTGTATGAGCCATGCAGCAGTGATGTCACCTATCCTCAAGTGATGACTTTTTCCTGGAGGGACATGAAGAATGACATTCAGAAGCACTGACAGCCCTAGGACCCGGATGTGCTTGACTATGGCTGATTCAGTGCCTATATGCTTCTCATAAGAGGAGCTGATACTAGTCAAAACATTATTTCATCTTCCTCATATTAGGCTTCCTTAGATAATTATAAGGTAATATTACGTTATGATTTTTTGGAACTTTTGAGATCTTTTTCCTTTGAAGGTAAGCTATTAAATTCACAACTATGTTATTTTTCATTACCCGATCCTAATTATCTAAAACACACATTGCAAACATACAAATACCTGTTCTCTCCACAGTGCCTGTTCATCATGGTTTTGGAAACGCGGAGAATAGATTCCTCGTCAGTTGCAAGTCAGTAGGTGTTTCTTTACAGTTAACGTTAGCAAAATTCATACAAAGTAGTAACTAACAATGATCTTCTTTACTTGTTACCGTAAGAGGAAACACCTTCAGAACTGCATTTTGTTAAAGTTTCTGTACTAAAATGTAGAAAAACTGAACTACACAAATATTGAAAAGTTAAAAATTCCTTAATTTTAAAATTCCTGGTACCACTATCACAATTTACAGGGCAATATATCTGATGTAATGAAAGGAAAAGACAAAGCTACAACAGATAAAAGACCTCAGGAAAGTCCATCTAATTGACACTACATTGCAAACTATGGCTATGACAGTCCTGAACAAGAAAGGTTTCCTGTTTAAGCTGCAGTGACTTTTCTGACTGTGGCAGATTTTTACAGTTCCTCTAATGCACTTGGGACAACTGTCTCAAAGTCACCTGCAGCTTTCCTGACAACTCCTCGCTCTCTCTCCTGCTAAGAACTGTAGCCTTTCTCTGCTGTTTTTTTTTTTTAACCTTCTGCTACCATATCCACCACTTCCACCACCAGATCCATAGCCACCACCATAGGGACTGCCCGAGCTTCTTCCACCAGATCCATAGCCACCACCATAGGGACTGCCCGAGCTTCTTCTACCAGAACTGCCCCCTTCATGGGTCAATAATTTGACTGCCATAGTTCACTGTAATTTCCAAAGTCATTATAGTTCCCACCACCACCATAGTTACCGCCACCAAAATTTCCTCCTTCATTGTAACCATCATATCCTTCTCCTCCTCCACTTCCTCCTCTTCCTCCTCCTCAACCAATATCCATCACCTTGGTTTCCATATCCTCCTCCACCACCACCATAACCTCCTCTACTACTGTAATCAGGACCACCACCACCATAGTTGTCACCGTCACCTTGAAATCTATTATATCCACCATCACCACCTCCGTAACCACCTCTGCTGCTACCACCTCCACCACCATAGCCTCCTCTTCCACCAAAGTTTCCACCATGACCAAAGTTACCTCCACGAGCCATAAAGTTGCCAGATCCACCTCTACCACCTCTCTGTGATCCAGCAGGCTGCATCTCTTCTTTGGAAAGAGCCTTTTTCACTTTACAGTTATGCCCATTAATAGTGTGGTGTTTCTGAAACAGCAATTTTATCAACTGTGTTGTGATCATCAAAAGTTACTAAAGCAAATCCTCTCTTTTTTTCCACTCTGCCTGTCTTCCATAACTTCTATGGTTTTAATCTTGCCATACTTTTCAAAGTAGTCCCCCAGATTATAGTCTTCTGTATTTTCTTTAATGCCACCAACAAAAATTTTCTTCACCATTAAACGGGCACCAGGCTTTACAGAATCCTCTCTAGAAATGGCTCTCCTTGGTTCCACCACACACCCATCAACTTTGTGTGGCCGAGCACACATCACAGCATCCACCTCTTCAGCACAAGAGTAGATCATAAAACCAAAGCCCTTGGAACGTTTTGTTTGGGGGATCTCTCATTACCACACAATCTGTAAGTGTGTCCCATTCCTCAAAATGTTCTCTTAAGCTTTCATCTGTGGTTTCAAAGCTCAGACACCAATAAACAGCTTCCCCAGCTGTTCGGGTTCCTTTGGATCATGGCCCTCCATTTTGAGACATGACTCACCTCTTCCAACTCGAGATTGATATGGGACCAAGAGGAAAACATATTCAAAAAACTTTTTGTTTGTTTTAGGTTAAAATTTAGAAGCCTTCTTTATTACCCCACCAAACACAAGAAGGATCCAGCAACATCACATTAAACATTTAATGATCCATGTCCAGCTAGTCTTGCTAGAATACTGAAGGAACGAGAAGAACAAGGCTCCCAAACATATGGACTACATACAGATTTAATGAGAAATAGTCGTCAAACTAAAGAATTAAGAGACAACCAGGTCTTAGTCTTAAAATAAAGAAGTCTATGTGCTACAAAATGGCAAACAGCCGAAGTAGATGCCGTGAGAGCCAGTGAAGATGAAAGAGAAAGAATCTAAAACCAGGCAAGAGAATTTTAGACGACCAGTTATAAAATGCCCCATCATTTCCAGTTGCACCAAAACACAGACACTGAGGAAGGAGGAATGGTCTCTGAGTCACTCACTTAACCCAGTGACTGTGTCCCGGAACAGGGTATTTCCTATTCTGTAGAGTCCTGGTTAGACCAGCTGTACATGAATTTGCAATTTGCTTAGGAAGTTGTTGGACCAGCCCACAATCAAGTGACTTTACACCCCACTGGGTGGGGCAGCCGGCCCTATAAAAAGATGCTTGTATGAAGGACTACAACACGCTTGGTCCTCAAGCCCTGGCCTACGGAGAACCTGGTGAGTCTAACTTCCTGAACTGATCTGCATTTAAAACCTTCTAGTGTAGTTAACCATGTAGAGAGCAAACTTTAGTGGTTTCACACTGTGATCGTTGGCTAAATGTTAGTGACCAAACTGAAACTTAGTAATTTAGTAGAGTGAAACATTATGTTAGCATGTTTTTGCTTTTTTGTGTAGTTGGTTAATCCCTATATGGAAAAAAATCAAGAACGTAGGAAGGGTTGCTTTGATGAATATTGAAAACTAGGGAAATTTTCATTTTCTTACATTTTGGTGCCCTTTACAAAGGGTTATGTCTTGGCAGGCATTAGACTTTTGTGTGTTTTTAGGCATCCTCTGATATGAACCCTATCTTCTAGGATTCAACAGGTGCTAATGGTGATAGGGACTGGCTTTGAAATTACTTAAGGTTTCCGAAATTGGGACTGTTGTTCTTTGTGCAAGCAATGATACATTGTTCTTTGGAACACAGACATTTCAGAGTATGGGATTTTTCCCTCTTTGTAAGAAGAACTTGCAAAGTTAAATAAAACAATTCACTAAATTGTTAGGGAATATCCAGAAAATCATGAATGAGGAAGATTTGGGCATTAATATGTGTATATGAGAGAATTACTATGTAATAATCTATAAACTAGAGCTTTCTCTGTGAGAATGAGCTCTTCTGAGAGAAAACTGTCATGTGATGTCTTTCAGATCCTGAGACTTCAGCACGATGTCTTACCAACAGCAGCAGTGCAAACAGCCCTGCCAGCCTCCTCCTGTGTGCCCACCCCCAAAGTGCCCAGAGCCTTGTCTTCCCCCAAAGTGCCCAGAGCCTTGTCCTCCCCCAAAGTGCCCAGAGCCTTGTCCTCCCCCAAAATGTCCTGAGCCATGTCCCCCTCAGCCATGCCAGCAGAAATACCCTCCTGTGCAACCTCCTCCACCATGCCAGCAGAAGTGCCCACCCAAGAGCAAGTGACGGCTCCAGCAGTCATCAGGAGCAGCGGAAGAGAAGGGAATCCATATCGTGTACTTCCGTAGCAGTACCTCCATCTTCCCTTGAGAGCCTCCCATGGATGCACAGGAATCTTCAGCACCCTTCACCCTAGTTGTGCCTGTGATGACTCCTGACAGGGAAAGCGTTTCCATGACGTTGCTCTGCTCTGTTGTCAACGGGATGCTGAGGATGCTCCTTCTTCAGTGCCTCAGTGTCCCAGGTGCTCAGGGGGAAGAGTTGGCAGAGTCCACCTGTGCCTAGGGGAACGTTTTCCAAATATGGCTGTCATTTTCATGTGGTAGCTGTCACTGTTAATTATTTCCTGAATAAATTACAACCATGCTGATTGTATTCGTGGGATTTTTTTTCTCTTAAGACTCACTTTATTTCCTTTTTTCTTACCAAATGTTTGATTTCTTGCGAGACACAGTATTTCATTCTGCATAATTATCATTTCTCATTTAGCCACTAGTAAGTTAATGAGATTATGTGATATTAAGACATGTCTGTGCCCCGTGGGTCATATTATCTTCCCACACTCCACATACTTTGCTCTCACTTGTCTCCTCTGCCACAT
The DNA here is from genome assembly GCF_903995435.1 of Acomys russatus. Classification (NCBI taxonomy): domain Eukaryota; kingdom Metazoa; phylum Chordata; class Mammalia; order Rodentia; family Muridae; genus Acomys; species Acomys russatus. The sequence goes on from NC_067151.1 coordinate 63,925,993, forward strand.
TAGTTTCACACCTACACAAATCTACCCTTGTTATTTACGTCTGCTTCTACCATGGAAACAGATGGGCCAGCATTGTTTTAAAATTGTACTTATTTTTTTCTTTTTTTGAATTTAAGAATCTCAATTTTTTTCTGGTTTTATTATAATTTATTCACATTACACCCCAATTGTAGTTCTATGGCTCTTATCTTCCTGCTTCCACTCTCCTTCCCTCTCCCACCCTATTCCACTCTCCTAGACCTCTGGCAGGTGGGGCCCTCCTTTCCCTTCATCTGACCACAGCCTGTCAGGTCTCATTTGGAGAGCCTGCATTGCCTTCCTCCATGTTCCCACAGGGCCTTTCTGCCAAGGGGAAGTAATCAAATTGCCTGTTTAGTTTTCTTAACATAATGATATGAAGTTACATTCATTTGCCTGAAAACATGATATTCTTCTTCTTTATTACTGCTTATTACTCCAGTATATATAAGTGCCACATTTTTTTTTAATCCATTCATCCACTGGTAAGCAGAGTGTCTGATTTTTTAACTTATGTGGTATGACTAGTGCTAAAATAATAATTTTATTGTCTGATCTACTTGATCATTCTTACGTATCAAATTCATGTGCTTTTGTCATATGCCAGTTTTGCCTTCCTGTTATTTCCGGGTAGGAAATATCACATTGATGTCTATAATTGATGAATTAATCTACTCTCTAAAAATCAAGGTATTCGAGTTTTTCCCCTCAAACCTTTACGCAGATACGTTACTCTTTTCACGGTACATGAATAATATCTTCATCAATTCGTTGAGAATATTATACTATGCATATCCATGATATTTATTTCACTGTGCACCAACACCTACCCATGTCCACTCTTTCTGCCTTCCCTTTCCATCCCAACCAACTTTAAGGTTGGTTTTGTCTGCTATGAAGCCCAATTTGTCTAGACAGTGAGGCCCCCCCTGGAGTGCGGTCACCATACCTAGGGTCAAGTCACTGAAGAACACTGGCACTCCTTCTCCGAGAAGCTATCCACTCTAGTAGATCCTCAGCTAGTGGTTAATTTCATATTCCCGTGATGAGTTTTCATCTGGTTTGAGCTTTCAAAAGACCGTCTCTACAGTACTGAGTTCAATGTCTAATTGCCTGGTTATGAGAAGAAAATACCATTTTCCAGCTCTGTCTTCACAGTCCTCTGCAAACTCTTCCATGAGAGAAATGCTAAGTACACTCAAGCCCCTTTTGCTAAGCACCACTGCACCACTGATGAGCTGAGGGTCTTTGTGCTAATAATCTACTGCAATAAGAGGGTTCATTGATGAAGAATGAGAGATGTATTGACATGTGTATAGTAACACATCATTAGGGATTGTTGTGTTTACTCCTTCATTTAGCAGAATGATAATATTGATTGGTTTATCCCCCAGGCCTAGGACTTATCTATCTAGTTTCTTGACCTTCTTACTAGTGCCAGAAAGTGGTTGGTTGCTCCCATTCATTTGTGCTTCTGTTACACTTGCGTGTGTATCTGTCTTGTACTGCCTGAATGATTTAGAGCGCAGATTTCTGTGCAGGCCACAGAACACACATATCCTGGAAGTCAGTTACAAAGTTTTCAGTGTATGTTCAGGAGTGACAAGCCTGAGTCATAGGCCACTTCTAGTCTCAGCCTTTTGAGGACTTTACACAATGATTTTCACTGTGATGGAACCAGTTTGCAAAACCACCAATAATGGTCTTTTATTCTTTTCCACATTAGCAGTTGCTGTTCTGTGGTTTTTATGGTAGTCGTTCTGACCAGAGTGAGATGGAATCTCAAAGCAATTTAAGTTTGCAAATCCTGTATGATTAAGGATGCTGAACCCCTTTAAAAGCGTTTGTCCCTCATTACTATTCCTTTGTTTGAAAATTCTTTGTCTTTAGCTCATTTAATGATTCTGTTGTTTTCTTTTATTAACAATATTTTAACTGCCCAGGGATGGTGGCACATGCCTGTAATCCCAGCACTCACAGAGGCAGAGGAAGGCAGATCTCTGAGAGTTCGAGGTCAGCATGCTCTAGGAAGCGAGTCCAGGACAGCCAAGCCTAGACAGAAAAACCCTGTCTCGAAAAACAAAGAAAAGAAAGAAAGAATATTTTTATTTTATTTTTTTTTTAAATTTTCATTTTTATTCATATACAATTAAATAAAAAGTTAACATATAAAATTTTAATTGATACTTTTTTCTTCCTATCTCTTTTTTTATTAATTTATTCTTGTTACATCTCAATATTTATCCCATCCCTTGTATCCTCCCATTCCTCCCCCCCCCCATTTTCCCGTTATTCCCCTCCCCTATGACTGTTCCTGAGGGGGATTATCTCCCCCTATATATTCTCATAGGGTATCAAGTCTCTTCTTGGCTACCAGCTGTCCTTCCTCTGAGTGCCACCAGGTCTCCCCTTCCAGGGGACATGGTCAAATGTGAGGCACCAGAGTACGTGAGAAAGTCATATCACACTCTCCACTCAACTGTGGAGAATGTTCTGACCATTGGCTAGATCTGGGAAGGGGTTTAAAGTTTACCTCCTGTATTGTCCTTGGCTGGTGCCTTAGTTTGAGCAGGACCCCTGGGCCCAAATCTGCCTATCATATTGTTCTACTTGTAGATTTCTAGGACCCTCTGGATCCTTTTATTTTGCTATTCTCCCATGTGTCTCTCATTTAGAGTCCCAATAGGATGTCCTCCCCTCTGTCCCAGTTTCCTGGTAAGTGAAGGCATTCGTGGGACATGCGCCTTGGGGTAGTATGCAGATATAAGTGAGTATATACCATTTGAGTCTTTCTGCTTCTGGGTTAACTCACTCATTATGATCATGTCTAGCTCAATCCATTTATCCACAAATTTCGGGAATTTCTTGTTTTTAATAGCTGAGTAGTATTCCATAGTGTATATGTACCACAGTTTCTTTATCCACTCTTCTACTGAGGGACTCTTAGGCTGTTTCCATGTTCTGGCTATTATGAATAAGGCTGCTATGAACATGGTTGAGTAAATTTTCTTGTTGTGTGCTGGAGCATCTTCTGGGTATATTCCAAGGAGTGGAATAGCTGGGTCTTGAGGAAGCCCTATTCCCATTTTTCTGAGATAGCACCAGATAGATTTCCAAAGTGGCTGTACTAGTTTGAATTCCGACCAGCAATGAAGGAGTGTTCCTCTCTCCCCACATCCTCGCCAGGATGTGGTGTCGCTTGAGTTTTTGATCTTAGCCATTCTGATGGGTGTAAGATGGAATCTCAGAGTTGTTTTGATTTGCATTTCCCTGATGACTAAGGAGGTTGAGTATTTCTTTAAGTGTTTCTCAGCCATTTGATACTCCTCTGTTGAGAATTCTCTGTTTAGTTCCAAGCCCCATTTCTCAATTGGGTTATTCGGTTTGGTGGTGTTTAATTTCTTGAGTTCTTTATATATTTTGGATATTAGACCTTTGTCAGATGTAGGGTTGGTGAAGATTTTTTCCCCAGTCTGTAGGCTGTCGCTTTGTTCTCTTGACAGTGTCTCCTGCCTTACAGAAGTTTCTCAGCCTCATGAGGTCCCATTTATTAATTGTTGACATTAAGGCCTGGGCCGTTGGTGTTGTTTAGGAAGTTGTCTCCTGTGCCAATATGTTCCAGGCTCTTTCCCACTTTTTCCTCTAAGTGGCTTAGTGTCTCTGGTTTTATGTTGAGGTCTTTAATCCACTTGGATTTGAGTTTTGTGCAAGGTGACAAATATGGGTCCAGTTTCATTTTTTCACACATAGACCTCCAGTTAGATCAGCACCATTTGTTGAAGATGCTATCCTTTTACCATTGAATGGATTTGGCTTCTTTGTCAAAAATCAAGTGACCATATGTGTGTGGATTCATATCTGGGTCTTCGATTCGATTCCACTGATCAGCCAGCCTGTTGCTGTGCCAGTACCATGCTGTTTTAATTACTATTGCTTTATAGTACAGTTTGAAATCAGGTATGGAGATTCCTCCGGAGCACCTTTTATTGTACAAGATTGTTATAGCTATTCTGGGTTTTTTGTTTTTCCATATGAAGTTCAGAATTGAACTTTCAATGTCTTTAAAAAATTGTGTAGGTATTTTGATAGGGATTGCACTGAATCTGTAGATTGCTTTTGGTAGGATGGCCATTTTTACTATGTTAATTCTCCCGATCCATGAGCAAGGAAGATCATGCCATCTTCTCAGGTCATCTTCAATCTCTTTCTTCAGAGTTTTGAAATTTTTTTCATACAAGTCCTTCACTTGCTTAGTTAGGGTAACTCCTAGATATTTTATATTGCTTTTGGCTAATATGAAGGGTGTGGTTTTCCTAATTTCTTCCTCTGCAAGCTTGTCATTTGTGTATAGGAAGGCTACAGACTTTTTTGAGTTAATTTTATATCCAGCCAATTTGCTGAAGTTGTTTATCAGCTTTAGATTTTCTCTGGTGGAATTTTGAGGGTCACTTATGTACACTATCATATCATCTGCAAAGAGGGATAATTTGACTTCCTCCTTTCCCATTTGGATACCCTTGATCTCCTTTTGTTGTCTTATTGCTCTGGCTAGAACTTCGAGTACTATATTGAAGAGATATGGAGAGAGTGGGCAGCCTTGCCTTGTTCCCGATTTTAGAGGAATTTCCTTGAGTATCTCACCATTTACTTTGATTTTGGCTATTGGCTTGCTGTATATAGCCTTTATTATGTTGAGGAAAGTGCCTTGTATCCCCGATCTCTCTAAAACTTTAAACATGAATGGGTGTTGAATTTTATCAAATGCTTTCTCTGCATCCAAGGAGATGATCATGTGGTTTTTTATTTTCAGTTTGTTTATATGGTGGATTACATTGATGGATTTCCGTATATTAAACCATCCCTGCATGCCTGGAATGAAGCCTACTTGGTCATGATGAATGATATCTTTGATGTGTTCCTGTATTTGTTTTGCAAGTATTTTATTTAGTATTTTTGCATCTATGTTCATAAGAGAAATTGGTCTGAAATTATCTTTCTTTGTTGAGTCTTTGTGAGGTTTAGGTATCAATGAGACTATGGCCTCATAGAATGAATTCGGTAATTTTCCATCCATTTCTATCTTTTGGAGTAGCTTGAAGAGTATCGGTATTAGCTCGCCTTGAAGATCTCGTAGAATTCTGCACTGAAACCATCTGGCCCTGGGCTTTTTTTGGTTGGGAGACCATCGATGATTGCTTCTATTTCTGTAGGGGAAATGGGACTATTTAGCTTGTTTATCTGTTCTTCATTCAACTTTGGCAAGTGCAATTTATCAAGAAAATCATCCATTTCCCTTAGATTTTCAAATTTTGTGGCGTATATGCCTTCAAAGTAGGATCTTATGATTCTTTGAATTTCTTCAGTGTCTGTTGTTATGTCTCCCTTTTCATTTCTGATTTTGTTGATTTCAATACTGTCTCTCTGCCTTTTAGGTAGTTTGGCTAATGCTCTGTCTGTCTTGTTGATTTTCTCAAAGAACCAGCTTTTGGTTTTGTTAATTCTTTGGACTGTTTTCTTAGTTTCTAATTTGTTAATTTCAGCCCTGAGTTCGATTATTTCCAGGCGTCTACTCCTCTTGGGTGTTTCTGCTTCTTTTTTTTCTAGGGCTTCCAGCTGTGTTGTTAAGATGCTTATGTGTGATGTTTCCAATTTCTTTTTAAAGGCACTTAGTGCTATGAATTTTCCTCTTAGCACTGCTTTCAATGTATCCCACAAATTTGGGTATGTTGTTTCTTCATTTTCATTGAATTTCAGAAACTCCTTGATTTCTTTCTTTATTTCTTCCCTGACCCAGGTGTCATTTAGCAGAGAGTTGTTTAGTTTCCACGTACGTGTAGGCTCTTTGTTATTTCTGTTGTTGTTGAATTGCAGCCTAAGAGCATGGTGATCTGATAGGATACAAGGTATTATTTCAACCCTCTTGTATCTGTTGAGGCTTGGTTTGTGGCCTATGATGTGATCAATTTTGGAGAAGGTTCCATGGGGTGCAGAGAAGAAGGTGTATTCTTTCTTGTTTGGGTGAAAGGTTCTATAGATATCTGTTAGATCCATTTGACCCATGGCATTGGTTAATGATGTTATTTCTCGGCTTAGTTTCTGTTTCAATGACTTATCCTTCAGTGAGAGTGGGGTGTTGAAGTCTCCCACTATTATTGTGTGGGGATCGATGTGTGGTTTAAGCTTTTTTAGGAGATCTTTTACAAATGTGGGTGCCCTTGTATTGGGAGCATAGATGTTCAGAATTGTGATGTCATCTTGGTTGACTTTACCTTTGATGAGTATGAAGTGTCCTTTCTCATCCCTTTTGATTAATTTTGGCTGAAAGTCCATTTTGTTCGATACTAAAATGGCTACGCCTGCTTGCTTTTTGTGACCATTTGCTTGGAATATTTTTTCCAACTTTTTACCCTGAGGTAATGCCTTTCATTATGGGTGAGATGTGTTTCTTGAATGCAGAAGAATGTTGGATCTTGTTTATGTACCCATTCAGTTAGTCTGTGTCTTTTTATTGGAGAATTGATGCCATTGATGTTGAGAGATATTAATGACCAGTGACTGTTAAGAGTCTTAGTTTTGATGTTGTTTCCAGTTGAGCGTTTGTGTAGTTGTGTTTTTGCCATGGGATAGTTATCTATTTCCTGGGTAGTTTTGGTTGTAGCTTGACCCTTTGGGATGGAGTTTTCCTTCTAGTACCTTCTGTAAAGCTGGATTTGTGGATAGGTACTGTTTGAATTTGTTTTTGTCCTGGAATATTTTGTTTTCTCCATCAATGGTTATTGATAATTTTGCTGGGTAAAGTAGTGTGGCCTGGCATCTGTGGTCTCTTAGGGTTTGCAGGATCTCTGTCCAGGCCCTTCTGGCTTTTGTGGTCTCTGCTGAAAAGTCGGGTGTAATTCTGATAGGTTTACCATTAAATGTTATTTGGCCCTTTTCCCTTACAGCTTTTAATATTTTTTCTTTGTTCTGCATGTTTTGTGTTTTGATTATTATGTGGCGGGCAGGTTTTCTTTTCTGGTCAATTCTATTTGGTGTTCTGTAGGCCTCTTGTATGTTTATAGGCATTTCTTTCTTTAGATTGGGGAAATTTTCTTCTATGATTTTGTTGAGAATAGTTTCTGGGCCCTGGAGTCTGATGTCTTCTCTTTCTTCAATGCCTATTATCCTCAGATTTCTTCTTTTCATGGTGTCCTTAATTTCTTGGATGTTTTGTGTCAGGAGTTTTCCAGATTTGGCATTTTCTTTAATGGTTGATTCAGTATCTGTGATTGTATCTTCTAGCCCTGAGATTCGTTCTTCCATCTCTTGGATTCTGTTAGAAAAGCTCACCTCTGTGTTGCTCGCCTTCTTCTCTGAGGTCTCCCGTTCTCGTTTTTCTTCTGTCTGTGTGTTTATCATTGAATCCATTTTCATTTTCAGATCTTGAACTGATTTTTTGATTTCTTTCATCTGATTTTTTGTATATTCCTGAGTTTCTTCCATTGCCTCTTTATAGGTCTTCAGAGCTTGAACTGTTTTATTTATTTCTTTCATCTGGTTGTTTGCATTTTCCTCCAATTTTTCCAGGTCCACTCTATGTGCTTCTTTTATGTCTCTCACCTGTTTGCCTTCGTCTTCCTGCATTTGATTACGAATTTTATTTGTTTCCTCCATTATCATCCTCATTACTAAGGATTTGAGGTCATTTTCTTGTATTTCAGTTGTATTTGAGTTCTCTGGGTTGTTTTCTTTGGGATAGCTGGAAACTGGAGACGCCATGTTGTTTTGGGGTTTTTTGCGTATGCTTTTTCATTGTCCTTTAGACATCTTGCCGTCTTTGTTTTTGTTGGGTAGCTTCCAGAGTTGGATGGAGGGTGTCTGACCATAGGTTCACTTATTTTCTCACGATTTCCCTAGGCTGCGAGCTCAAAGCTTCACTGGTGTGGATGTTAGGAGGTTAGCCCTGTTGTTCTGGTCTCTCACAGCCAGTGATCTTCAGCCCCCACCCCCCGTGCTGTGGATCCTGCAATTGTTCTGGGTCTCTGAATGAGTGTTGGGTCAGGCCAAAGTGTCCACAGCCTTCTGTGTTCCCTGCCAAGTCCAGCCAGGAGCACTGGCCCCGAACCACGGGCTGAATTCAGCTAGATTCTCAGTGCCTGAACCGTCTGCCAAGCTCAGGTAGGGATTCTGGGCCCAAAATGCACACAGGGTCCAGCCAGAATTTTTGGGCTGGGACTACGCACCAAGCTCTGCTAGGGCCTTTTGGCCCAAAGTGCGTGCTGTGGTCAGTTATTGACTCAGGGCCCGAACTGACCACCAATCTCAGCCAGGAATTCTGGATTCAAACTGCACACTGTGTCCAACCAGAGTCTTAGAGCTGTTGGAACCGAGCGCTCTGTCCAGCCTGCGCCACAGCAAGAGAACTGCGGCTGCTCTGAGTTAGCGCCAATGGTGGAACCAAGTGCTCCGCCCAGACTGTGTCACTGCAGGGGAGCTGCCACTGAGCTGAGGTGGCGCCTAGGGTGGAACTGAGTGCTCGGCCAAGCCTGCGCCACAGCAGGGGAACTGCAGCTGCTCTGAGTTAGCGCCAATGGTGGAACCAAGTGCTCCGCCCAGACTGTGTCATCGCAGGGGAGCTGCCGCTAAGCTGAGGTGCTGCCTAGTGTGGAGCTTCGTGCTCCACTAAGCCTGCGCCACAGCAGGAGAACTGTGGCTGCTCTGAGTTAGCGCCAATGGTGGAACCAAGTGCTCCGCCCAGACTGTGTCACCGCAGGGGAGCTGCCGCTGAGCTGAGGTGGCACCTAGGATGGAACTGAGCACGCCACCAAGCCTGCGCCACAGCAGGAGAACTGCGGCTGCTCTGAGTTAGCGCCAATGGTGGAACCAAGTGCTCCGCCCAGACTGTGTCATCGCAGGGGAGCTGCTGCTGAGCTGAGGTGCTGCCTAGTGTGGAGCTGCACGCTGCACTAAGCCTGTGCCACATCAGGGGAGCTGTGGCCGAAGCTGAGTTAGTGCCTCTGGCAGAATTGCTTGCTGGGCCGGGCCAGTACCCGGGACTCTGGGGCGGAACTGTCCGCGAGTCCAGTCTGGGTCCGAAGGCTTCACACGACCCAAATCCTGCCCCGAGTCCCCTCTCCCGCAGCAACTCCCACCAGCCACCATACCAATCGCCTCCACCAGAAGGCTATGAGCTGCAAACCTCAGCCACTGCTGCTGGTGTCGCTGGTGCTGCTGCCTCTGCCGCTGCCTCTCCGATCAGAGAAAATCCACACTCCTCCCGTGTGCAGGGGCACGCAGATCCTCCGCCCCCTGGTCCCTCCAAACCGTGGAGCACTCCCGCTGCCGTGATGTTCGGACCTCGGTGTTCCTGGCTCAGAAATCTGTGCAATTCTCTGAATTGTTCACTGGAGCCTCCAAACATGGTCCACACTGCTCGCCGCCATCTTGGATCCTCTTTATTTCTTTTTTAAGTTATGTTTTTAATTGTAATAGAATCCCATCACCACTCCCTACAGTCCTTTTCTATGGACCCCCCACAGCACTCCCCAGTACACCTCCCATTCCTGCCCGACTTCTAAATTGATAACTTCTTTTGTTTTACCTTAGTTGTGTGTGTGTGTGTGTGTGTGTGTGTGTGTGTGTGTGTGTGTATTACACACTAAGGACAAAAGAATCTCATGTCTACAGCTGGATCTGACCTGAAAGCCTCTTTCCTACAGTCTAGCTCCCCTGGTTCTGGAAAATACTACGTAAGCCACCAGTGGAGGGAAGCAATTTGAAAATGCTACACACCTGCATTACTGATAAATCATAAACATCCCCAGCACAGACAGAGAGTCATAAAGATGCAGTCAGGTACTCACATATTTGGAACTCAAAACAACTGTCTAATTGGACTTTGTTCTTACTCAGCAAGAAGGGATTCATGGCTGACACTGGAGAACAATGTGGCCTCTGGGGCTACTGAGGTAAGTTTTTAAAGGAACACAATCTAAGAAAAACAATTTTACCACTTCCACTTTGCTAGAGAAGCATAGTTCCTTACTATATACTAAATTTCATCCTTATACCCACAGGAAAACGTGGCTACTGCTCATCATCAGAGAAACCACCTTTTACAGAAAATAGAGACCACAAAAAAGCCACAATTGGACACAACTTAGAGAGCAACAGATTGTGTGGAGTCCAACACCAATGGTTACAGCATTATCCCTGTGTTTACAGCTCAGGGACTATCAGCAAAGAAGGGGTGGGAGGACTGTTGGAGCCACAATGCCAGGAAGTATGCAGTAGAAGATTCCCTCATGGGAATGGCTACAGAATCAAGATGGAAAAACAGTGGTTTCCACGGATATGTAGAAGTGGAAGTTTCTGGTTTCTTTGAACACTAAGTTGTGTCATGTGGTGTTTTGCTGAATGCTGTCTCATGAGAGGGCATGTGATGGTTTGCTGGGAGCAGATACATGTGAAGGGATGGTGGGAAGGGGGTAAATAGAACCACTGACAGTGGGGCAAGGCCTGTGGCATTTCTGCACTGTGCAACACTTCACTGGCCTTCCCTGTTCTCTGCTGGTCTTCGCCGGCCTTTCCTGGTCTTGTTGGTTTCCACCGGTCTTTGCTTTGCAGAGAGAAAAGTACCAAAGATTCTGATTCTGTTTACTTCAACTCACTCGTACCCATTCCGTGGAGTCTTGATTTTTCTGCTTCATCATCTTCCCACCTCTACCGATTACTGCTTGGTGTTGGCTATTGGACTGCTGGTAGCCTGACAACACTCAAGGAACTACATCTAAATAGGTCCAGAAGCCCTTTTTCCTATTAACATTCTTTCTCCCCTTTCTCTAGTTGGTGGGTTAGAAGTGAGAGTGAAATTTTTAAGAACTCTAACTAAAGTAGGTTTTTAAAAATCTAAGCCTACAACTAATTGAGGAACTGTTGAGTGTTGATAGCTTCTGTGAGGAAAAAGTGTCAGTTTTCTTCAATGATGTTACCCTTGGTATGTTGACTGTACTCCAGGGTAGGCCTCACTGTCTAGAGTAGATGAGCAACACAAATTGGGTTTTATGGAGGAAAAATAAAAAAGAAAAAACTTTAAAGTTGGTTGGGATGAAAAAGGAAGGCACAGTGAGTGGATATTGGAGGTGTTGGTAGACAGTGAAGTAAACATCATAAGCAAAAGAACACGGTCAGCAGAGCAAAACGGCAGCCTGCAGCCTGGAAAAGCTACATCTGACAAAGGTCTAATATCTAAGATAAACAAAGAACTCAGAAAATTAAACACCACCAAACCAAATAACCGAATTAAAAATAGGATACAGAGCTAAACAGAGAATTCTCAACAGAAGAACATTGGATGGCTGAGAAACACTTAAATAAATGCTCAAAGTCCTTTGTCACCAGGGAAACACAAATCAAAATGACTCTGGAATTTTATCATACACCTATCAGAATGGCTAAGATAAAAAAACTCAAGGACAGCACATGCTGGTGAGGATGTGGAGCACAGGCAATACTTTTCCATTGCGGGTATGAGCACAAACTTGCACAATCACTTTGGAAAATAATTTGGAACTTTCTTAGAATATTGAGAATAGTGATACCTCAAGACCCAGCTATTCCACTCCTGGGCATATACCTGAAAAATGTTTCACCATTCAACAAGGTCATTTGCTCAACTATGTTAATAGCAGCCCCGTTTCTAATAGGCAGAATCTGGAAACAACCTAGATGTCCCCCAATTGAAGAATGTATAAAGAAACTGTGGTACATTTACACTATGGAATACTACTCAGCTATTAAAAACAAGGAACTCTTTAAATTTGCAGGCAAATGATCATCCTGGGTGTGGAAACCCAGACCCAGAAACACAGGCATGCTGTATACTCACTTATAAGTGGATATTAGCCAACATAGATGCCCTCTGAGAGACTCAATCCAGCAGGGGGTCAGGACAGATGCTGGGACTCCCATCTGGACGCTGAGTGGAGCAGTCAGTGATGTGGATGAATGTGGGGATGGAAGGACCCAGATGGTTCAGGAGCTCCACAACGAGACCATCAAAACTGGAAGATCAAGACCAAGGGTGGGGCGCTGCAAAAACTGTTGCACCAACCTAGGACAATGCATGCAGTAAACCTAGACCACCTGTTCAGATCTAGCCAATAGACAGCTCACTCTCCACAGTTGTGGGGCGAGGAGGGACTGCCCCTGACATGAACTCTGGTGCCTCAGATTTGATCACTTCCCTTTGGTGAAGCAGGCAGGCAGCACACAGAGGAAGGGGAAGAAGGCTCTCTGGATGAGACCTGCTATGCTGTGGCCATAGGATGGGGGAGAAGGTCCTCATCTGTGAGAGGCCGGGGGGAGAGGAATTGGGCAGAAATGAGAGAGAACATGGGAACTGGAAGATACAAGGAGGAGATAACACTCAGGATGTAATCTGAATGAATTAAAATAAAATTTAAAAGACAGTAAAGAGGATAATATGGAAAAATACTTAGAATAATATTCTCAATGAACCAATGCAGATGTTATTCAAGTACCATGGAAAGACCAACATGTCTTCATAAAGGTTTGAGAAAAACCCAAATATCTTGCATTTGAGAGAGTAGATTAATCCATCAATTATAGAAATCAATGTGAGGATCCCTCCAGTAACACAAAGGCAGAACAACTAGCATATGATTGAATGCCATTAACTTGGTGTACTAAAAATATGAAATAGAGTGTACAATAGAGATGTCTGTATATGCATACTTCAGCACTACTCACTTGAAGTAAGCTAAAACATCAGCCTATTTGTCCATTAGCAGATGAATAGATTAAGAAAATGTGGCACTTATATATACTAGAGTCATAGACCGTAATAAAGTAGAATAATGTTATGTACTTTTCACGCAAATGAGTGTAACATTTATCATCATGTTAAGAAAACTAAGCACAATTTAAAGACAAGGATGACATGTTTGTTTCAAAGGTAGAAGAAGAAAGAGAGAACAAGGGTAGATTTGTGTAGGTGTGAAGCTAATATGACAGAGGAAGGAGACAAGTGAAAGCAAAGTATGTGGGGCTAGGGAAGATAATATGACCCACGGGGCACAGACATATCTTAATATCACATAACCTCATGATCTTACTAGTGGCTAAATGAGAGATTATAGTTATGCAAAATGAAATAATGTGTCTCTCAAGAAATCAATCATTTGGTAAGAAAAAAGGAAATAACGTGAGTCTTAAGAGAAAAAAAATCCCACGAATACAATCAGCATGGTTGTAATTTATTCAGGAAATAATTAACAGTGACAGCTACCACATGAAAATGACAGCCATATTTGGAAAACGTTCCCTAGGCACAGGTGGACTGCTGCAACTCTTCCCCCTGAGCACCTGGGACACTGAGGCACTGAAGAAGGAGCATCCTCAGCATCCCGTTGACAACAGAGCAGAGCAACGTCATGGAAACGCTTTCCCTGTCAGGAGTCATCACAGGCACAACTAGGGTGAAGGGTGCTGAAGATTCCTGTGCATCCATGGGAGGCTCTCAAGGGAAGATGGAGGTGCTCCTACGGAAGTACGTGATATGGATTCCCTTCTCTTCCGCTGCTCCTGATGACTGCTGGAGCCATCACTTGCTCTTGGGTGGGCACTTCTGCTGGCATGGTGGAGGAGGTTGCACAGGAGGGCATTTCTGCTGGCATGGCTGAGGAGGACATGGCTCAGGACACTTTGGGGGAGGACAAGGCTCTGGGCATTTTGTGGGTGGGCACACAGGAGGAGGCTGGCATGGCTGCTTGCACTGCTGCTGTTGGTAAGACATCGTGCTGAAGTCTCAGGATCTGAAAGACATTGCGTGGGAGTGTTCAGGGACGAAAAATGCAGAGAGGATTGATGGAGACTTGGAACATCAAGCACATTTCTCTCTCTAGGCTTGAACATTATTCCCCATCTTATCTTTCAATACACCCTGGCTTTCCCCTTTCCTGTCAGCAATCTGTTGTAGGAACATTGGGAAATTATCCTCTATTTTATGCATTTATTGAGGAGCTAATGCTTTATTCCAATGAAACAATGCTGCTTTCACACAGAAATGTATTTTTAGAAATGCAGTCTCATTTTTGTGTGCAGAGATACCTCAAAACCAATTCATGCCCTCTTTCATTCCCCATATTATCCCAGAAGGTTATCTGGGGTTGGACAGTAAAGTACAGCTCAGGAAAGTCCATGTTCTAATACCTGCTAAGGTTTACGGCTTTTCAAAGAACAGTAAAAGACACATATGGAAGAGAAATATACCCTGTTTGATGAGCTACCAAATAAAAGAAAAGGCCACATACTGCAGTGGACTATTGTGTCGACTGCTAACTTTCTGGCTGCTAGATAGGTACTGACCATCCCATGATCAAAGCTGGACTTGTGAGACTTACTTCCTGAAAATCAACTAGAGCACATAAGAAGACCACAAAGACCCCTCAACTCAAGAAGTAGCACTCACCAGGTTCTCCAAAGCAGACCAGGACTTGAGTGGCAGGAGTCTGCAGTCATGCAGCAAAGGACCTCTTTATAGGACTGGCTGCTCAGCTGAGTGGGAGTAGACATGCCTGATAGTGGGCAGGTCCAAGGATTTCCCAACCGAATGCAAACCCAGGTCTAACTGGCTTGACCAGAAATCTACAAAATAGGAAATATCCTGTTCCTGGACATCATCACTGGGGTTCAATGCTGTGACTCAGTAGGCCCTCCCCTCTTTTCAGTTTCTGAGAAGTAAGATCTGATACATGCAGCTATTGAGAGGTTTCATAACTGGTCACCTAAGCGTTCTTTCTCGGAAAAAAAAAAAAAGACAATATTTTTTTTCTCTGTTAGAATTGGTGTCTTGTTTGTTGTAGTTTAATTCATTGGTATTGTGTGGTGCATAAGCCCGTTTACATCCTTGTGTTTTAGACATAATTTGCCTATGGGCTGAAAGAAGGGAATTAAAAGGAATTATAGGTGTGATTTGAGCATCATCCTGGTAACCCTTGTCTCAGATACAGGTCATGTCTTCTGCCTGTCTTTTATTCATTTCTGTGAACCATAGAAAATAATATGTGCCCATCAGAGAGGGGTCTGGTGGCCTTGGACCTTATTCGGAAACACCTCAGGCCTGCCATGGCACACGAGACACTTGGGCTCACATCTTAACATAACTACAAGACTGTTTATCATGGCAGTGGAGGAACAAAAATTACACCTTCCCTAAGCATGTTGCTTAGATGTTATCATGAAGACTCACAACCATGCACAGCTCACTTATGTGAAGAGCTGTTGTGATTCCCTGTCGTAAGCTAAAGTAGAGTATTTGTTGGGGGCTTTCTATCTGCCTTAACTCCCAAATATTTATGCAGAGACCTATTAGAGTTATTCAACAGTCTTTAAGCTCTATGACTGGGGAGATATTCATCTGTTCTAACCCAAATATGCTAGTCTATCTGCCTCCTAGTCAAGTGCCCTTTTACTTGCCATATCAGTCTTGCCTTGGCCTTTCTTTTGTAACTCTGTCCTGATGGGAAACTCCTGTCGGTCCTACTCATGGTGACTTATTTCTCTCTCTCTTTCTCTAGTCTGTTCCTGGACCTCCCAGACCGGGAAGGAAAGTACTGCCTTCTGTCTCCTCAATCCAGTTACTGGCAAAATCAGCTTCCTTATTAACCAGAGATAATTGGGGAACTGTTTATAAACATTGGTGATGGAAATGCGCAGATGTAGACTACAGCCGGATCTCAGGGTACAGAAACAAGCATGTGAATACACAGTGCACTAGACCATCCCCCAATAGATACACAGCAACTAAAGTTTCTCTGAAAACTTCCAAAAAACATTGTACACAGAGTAGTTTAAATATAACACTTGGTGCGCACGCGCGCGCGCGCACACACCCACACACACACACACACACACACATTTTAATCTGTCACTTAGCTACATATATTCTAATATTTGAAGGTTTATTAATAAATCATGGCTGCATGAAAATTGACAGGATTATTTAAGAACTTGGTGTTTTATAATTCCTTTTTAAGTAGAGTTGGAGTTTATTTTTAAATTATTTATTTATTCATTTTACATCCTGATCGTAGCACCCTCCCTCATCTTCTCCTAGTCCCAACCTCCTTCCCTCTTCTTTGTTTCAACCCTCTCCTACTCCTGAGAAAAAGAAATCCCCTCCCTGTACCAACCCACCTCCATCACATCAAGTCACGTCAGGACTGAGCACATCCTCTTCCCTTGTGGTCTTGCTGGGCAGCCCTGCCAGAAGAAGTGATCAAAGAGCAGGCAACAGAGTCCATGTCAGAGACAGCCCTGCTACCCTTACTGGAGTACCCATAAGAAGCCTGAGCTGTCCATCAACTACACCTGTGTACGGGGCCTAGGTCCAGTTCAGACATAGTATCAGTTGGTGTTTCAGTCTCCACTAGTCCCTTGGGGTCCTGGTTAGTTGGCTCTGTTGTTCTTCTTGTGGAGTTCCTGTCCCTTCCAGGTCCCTCTATCCTTCCTTCCACTTTTCCACAAGATTTCCTACATTTCATCCAATCTTTGGCTCTGAGTGTTAGCATCTGTATGGATCTACTGTTGAGTGGAACCTCTTAGAGAATAGCTATGCTAAGCTCCTGTCTGCAAGCATAGCAGAGTATCTTTAATAGAGTCAGGGGCTGACTCTCTCCCATGCAGTAAGTCTCAGTTTGGGCCATGCATTGGCTGGACATTCCTTCAATCTTTGCACTATCTTTATCCCTGCATGTCTTGTAGGCAGGGTAAATACTGGGTCAGGTTTTGTGGGTGGGTTGATGTTTTCCTCTCTCTACTAGAAGTTCTGTTTAGTTAGAGGGTGTACTGTTCAGTCTCAATGACCCTTACTACTAGAAGTCTCATCTAGAGTCACCTCCATATCCTCCTAGAAGCACACCCTGCCTTAGGTCCCCAGCTTTTCATAGAGATAGCCCTGCCCACAGTTTCTGTTCTCTATGAAGGCCCTCTGGAATTTCAGAGTCGGTTCGATTTGCATTTCCCTGATGGATAATGACATTGAGAATTTCTTTAAGCGCTTCTTGGCCATTTGAGATTCTTCTGCTGAGAATTTTCTGTTTAGTTTTGTGCCCCATTTTTAATTGCCTTATTCTGTTTGCTCATGTTTAATTTCTGATATCTTTAAATATTTTGGATATTAGCTTTTTGTCAGATGTGGGATTGGTGGAGATCTTTTCCCAATCTGTAGGCTTCCACTTTGTTCTTTTGACAACTATCTTTTGCCTTACAGAAGCTTCTCAGTTCAGGAGGTCTCATTTATTAATTACTGATCTTAGGTCCTGAGCTGTTGATGTTCTGCTCAGAAAGTTGTCTCTTGTGCCAATGAGTTCAAGGCTCTTTCCCACTTTATTTTCTAATAGATTTAGTGTATATAGTTTTATGTTGAGGTCTTTGATCGATTTGGACTTGATTTTCTTTGTAGAGTGATAATTATGGATTTATTTGCATTTTTCTATGTGTACACAGCCAATTAGACAAATTTCATTTTCCATTGTATGGTTTTGGCTCCTTTGTCAAAAATCAAGTGACTATAGGTGTGTAGGTTTATTTCTGGGTCCTTGATTTGATTCCACTGATCAAGCAGCCTATTTCTATGACAGAATCATGCAGTGTTTATTACTATTGCTCTGTAGTATAGCCTGAAACCAAGGATGGAGATAAACACCTTCAGCAATGTAGCTGGATACAAAATTAACTGAAAGAATCAGTAGACTTCCTATATATAAATGATAAACAGACTGAGAAAGAAATTAGGGGAACCACACCCTTCACAATAGCCACAAATAACATAAAGCATCTTGGTGAAACTCTAGTCAAGCAGATAAAAACATTTATGACAAGAACTTCAAGACTCTAGAGAAAGAAATTTCAGAAGATATCAGTAGGAATAACATAGTAAAAATGGCCATCTTACCAAAAGCAATCTACAGATTCAGTGAAATTCCTCTCAAAATACCAATACAATTATTACAGACCTTGAAAGAACAATTCTAAACTTCATATGGAAACAACAACAAAAAACCTAAACAAATAAACAAAAAACTCAGAATAGCTAACACAATTCTATACAATAAAAGAACTCCAGGAGGTATCTCTATCCTTGGTTTCAAGCTATACAACAGAGCAATAGTAATTAAAAACTTCATGTTTTGTAATTCTTGATTGACTTTCTAGCACTTTGCTGGAAAATGAGGATATGGGTACTTTGGGGGTAGGCACACAGGAGGCTGGCAGGGCTGTTTGCACTGCTGCTGTTGGTAAGACATCATTCTTGTGTCTCAGGATATGAAAGAAAATATTTGATATTTCTCCAATAAGTGATTCCCCACAGAGAAAGAATCCAAAATTTATGGAACATCAGAGCTACTCATCAATCCCAATTCATCTTTAGGACTCCCTGGCTTTCCATTCCATGTCACCATTTTTTCTTTTCCTTTGAGACAGGCTTTCTCTGTGTGGCTTTGACTGTACTGGACTTGTTTGGAGACCAGGTTGGCCTTGAACTCACAGAGATTCACCTGCCTCTGCCTCCCGTGTGCTGGGATCAAAGGCATAGGACACCAGCACCTGCCCCTGGTCTCCATTTTGTTTTATTGACCTAGGAAATCTTCATTTTTCTTCACATTTTCAATGAATGATGTCTTTGTTCCAATGGACAAAGTAATAGCACTTGGGAAAAATATTATCTGTAAGACTGACAGGCTAAAGTTTAAGTTCTAAATCCCCGAGGGGATCTCAGTGATGTCAGTAACTGCATCCATCATTATCACTTGAGATATCTTAGGAAGTTGATTAGGTTATAAAACAAAACCCAGAACAATTCAAGAATCTATATCCTGCTAATAGGGGCATTAAAAGAATCAAAAAAACATCTATTTGGTCCAGAAGGTTGCTTTATATTTGGAGAAGCAAGAATAGAATGAGGAAGATGACACAAAGCCTTTAAGTATTCCCAGATCTGCTCTGAGAAACACAAGGGTATTGAATCAACATCCTTGAAACATGCCAACTTCCTATGACTGTCAGTGTTTTTGACAGTAAGAAAGGTTTAGCCAAGATTGTCACTGTGCATTTCCCTAAAGGGAAATAGATTCACAGTTCAGCACATGAGGCTAGATATTAAGAAATGCACCATTAGTAGATGGCTCATAAAGGCGAGTACACATACCACCAGGCCAGGTCAGTGGGAGACTTATGACTGTCCATATTTGCATATAATACATAAAAGATCATCCTAGGAACATGTCTGGCTTCTGTCATGACCGACTGCAAAAATTACCCACTGAGTTGGAATGCCAATTTAGGACAGTGCCAGTTATAGCTTAGGTACTTCTTCTGAACATAGCCCAGTCAAAAGAATATAAAGGGTTAAAGGGAAATAATGAAAAAGAAAGAATTACATTGCAGTAGGAGATGGAAAGCCAGGGTACATCAGGGCATATGGAGAGGCATGCTTAACATTAAAGGCCATATACTACTTTTAAGGCATACTAAAATATATACATTTATAAAATGTTTTAATGGTGTTAACCTTAAAACTGGAGTGGTAGGAGGCTGAGAAGGCCATACTACCACAAACAGATGCTACACAGTAGGAAATACAATCCTCAACACCAGTGATAGCTTGCCTCATCTTAGTAAGCCAATAAGTCTCATAGAATGACCTTGCTATCTTACAGACTACTGACTGTAATCTTGTATACCCTCTAGAACTTCACGGTAAGACCTCATCTCCCTAGATATCACATGATTAAGTCAGAGAACATGGAAAGGTCTAGGAGGTATCATCTGGATACTTAGTGCCTTCTGGCCGGCCCTCATGATACTTACAGATGCTATGTACACTGATGAAGGAGAGAAATAATCACCAGTCTCACCCAAGTCTGAACCCTGAAGGGTTCACCAATGCCTACTTGACAAGATAAGCCCACTGGTATGGTGTAGCACAACTGCATGGGAGGAACCGCCCAATTTCTCTTTGCATTTAAGGTTCTTCTCCATGCGAAAATGTATATACCTGGTACTGGTAAAACGGAGACAACCTGTATCTAGACAGGCCCTGGGGGATAGTTCAATCAAAACTATTATTATATTAAGAGACAAATCAGCAGAGCATTCCCTAATGATGGATTGAAATACTCATATCAATACATTGCTCATTCTTCATCCGAAATCTTCTACCTGCAGCAAATTATCAGCTCAGAGACCCTCAACTCATCCATGTGCAGAAGAGACTTGTGTATGCTTTTTTTTGTTATTTTTTTATTAATTTATTCATATTACATCTTGATTGTTAGCCCTTCCCCTGTTTCCTCCCATTCTTCCCTCCCTCCCATTTCTCCCCTTCTCCCCTCCCCTATGTCCGTGACCGAGGGAGACCTCCTCCCCCTATACATGCTCTCAGAATATCAAGTCTCTTCTTGGTAACTTGCTATCCTTCCTCTGAGTGCCACCAGGTCTCCCCATCCGGGGGACATGGTCAGAAAAGGGACACCAGAGTTCATGTGAGAGTCAGATCTCACTCTCCACTCAATGGTGGAAAGTATCATGTTCGTCGGCTAGGTCTTGGTAGGGGTTCGAAGCTTACTGCCTATATTCTCCTTGGCTGGTGCCTTAGTTTGAGGAGGACCCCAGGATCCAGATCTGCCTGTCATAAAGTTCTTCTTGTAGGTCCAAGACCCTGTGGGTCCTACTATTTCCTCTTTCTTCCATGCTACTCTTGCCTAAAGTCTCAATCAGATATTCTCTCCTCTGACCCACTTTCATGGTAAGTAAAGATTTTCATGGTACGTATCCCTTGGACTAGTGTTTTGATATAAGTGAGTATATACCGTTTGTCTCTTTTTGCTTCTGGGTGAACTCACTCATTATGATAATTTCTAGATCAATCCATTTGTCCACAAATTTTGGGAATTCCTCGTTTTTAATAGCTGAGTAGTATTCCATAGTGTGAATGTACCACAGTTTCTTAGTCCATTCTTCTACTGAGGGACACTTAGGCTGTTTCCATGTTCTGGCTACTATGTATAAAGCAGCTATGAACATGGTTGAGCATATGTCCCTGTTGTGTGGTAGGGCATTTTCTGGGTATATTCCAAGGAGTGGGATAGCTGGGTCTTGAGGAAGCCCTATTCCCATTTTTCTGAGAAAGCATCAGATAGCTTTCCAAAGTGGTTGTACTAGTTTGCATTCCCACCAGCAATGAAGGAGTGTTCCTCTCTCTCCACATCCTCGCCAACATGTGGTGTCATTTGAGTTTTTGATCTTAGCCATTCTGATGGGTGTAAGATGGAATCTCAGTGTCGTTTTGCTTTGCATTTCTCTGATGACTAACGAGGATGAGCATTTCTTTAAGTGTTTCTCGGCCATTTGATATTCCTCTGTTGAGAATTCTCTGTTAAGTTCCAAGCCCCATTTCGCAACTGGGTTGTTTGGTTTTGTGGTGTTTAATTTCTTGAGTTCTTTATATATTTTGGATATTAAACTTTTGTCAGATGAAGGGTTGGTGAAGATCTTTTCCCATTCTGTAGGCTGTTGCTTTGTTCTCTTGACAGTGTCTCCTGCCTTACAGAAGCTTCTCAGCCACATGAGGTCCCATTTATTATCGCCATTAAGGCCTGGGCTGTTGGTGTACTGTTCAGGAAGTTGTTTCCTGTGCCTATGTGTCCCAGGCTCTTCCCCACTTTTTCCTCTAACTGAATTAATGTCTCTGGTTTTAAGTTGAGGTCTTTAATCCACTTGGACTTGAGTTTTGTGCATGGTGACAAATAAGGGTCTAATTGCATTTTTCTACATGTAGACATCCAGTTAGACCAGCACCATTTGTTGAAGATGCTATCCTTTTTCCATTGAATAGATTTGGCTTCTTTGTCAAAAATCAAGTGAGCAAATGTGTGTGGATTCATCTCTGGGTCTTCGATTCGATTCCATTGATCCACCAGTCTATTGCTTTGCCAGTACCATGCTGTTTTAATTACTGTTGCTCTATAGTACAGCTTGAGATCAGGTATGGAGATTCCTCCAAAGGATCTTTTGTTGTATAGGATGTTTTTGCTATTCTGGGTTTTTTATTTCTCCATATGAATTTGAGAATTGATCTTTCAATATCTTCAAAGTATTTTGTAGGTATTTTGATAGGGATTGCGTTGAATCTGTAAATTGCTTTTGGTAAGATGGCCATTTTTACTATGTTGAATCTCCCAATCCACGAACAAGGTAAATCCCTCCATCTTCTCATGTCATCTTCAATCTCTTTCTTTAGAGGTTTGAAGTTTTTTTCAAATAAGTCCTTCACTTACTTGGTTAGAGTTACTCCTAGATATTTTATATTGTTTGTGGCTATCATGAAGGGAATAGTTTTCCTAATTTCTTCCTCTGCATGTTTGTCATTTGTATACAGGAAAGCTACTGACTTTTTTTGAGTTTATTTTGTATCCTGCCAATTTGCTGAAGGTGTTTATCAGCTGTAGGAGTTCTCTGGTGGAATTTTGTGGGTCACTTATATACACTATCATATCATCTGCAAATAAGGATAATTTGACTTCTTCCTTTCCCATTTGGATCCCCTTGATCTCCTTTTGCTGTCTTACTGCTTTGGCTAGAACTTCAAGAACTATATTGAAGAGATAAGGGGACAGGGGGCAGCCTTGTCTGGTTTCCGATTTTAGAGGAATTTCCTTGAGTATCTCTCCATTTAATTTAATGTTGGTTGTTGGTTTGCTGTATATGGCCTTTATTATGTTTAGATAAGTGTCTTGTATTCCCGATCTCTCCAAAACTTTGAACATAAATGGGTGTTGGATTTTGTCAAATGCTTTTTCTGCATCTAAAGAGATGATCATGTGGTTTTTCTCTTTCAGTTTGTTTATATGGTGGATTACATTGATGGATTTCCGTATGTTAAACCATCCCTGCATGCGTGGAATGAAGCCTACCTGGTCATGGTGAATGATGTCTTTGATATGCTGTTGTATTCGCGTTGCGAGAATTTTGTTGAGTATTTTTGCATCAATGTTCATAAGAGAAATTGGTCTGAAATTCTCTTTTTTTATTGGATCTTTGTGAGGTTTAGGTATCAATGTGACTATGGCCTCATAGAAGGAATTTGGTAATATTCCGTCCATTTCTATCCTTTGGAATAGCTTGAATAGTATCGATATTAGCTCCTCTTTGAAGGTCTGGTAGAATTCTGCACTGAAACCATCTGGCCTTGGGCTTTTTTTGGTCGGGAGACTATCAATGGTTGCTTCTATTTCTATAGGTGAAATAGGGCTATTTAATTTGTTTATCTGGACTTGGTTCAATTTCGGCAAATGGAATCGGTCGAGAAATTTGTCCATTTCCGTTAAATTTTTGAATTTTGTAATCAGTCATCAATTAACCACTCTCAACCAGTGTATGCTTTATTTGGGGTTCTTCGATGCATATACCTCCCTTGAACCCATGGACCCTAGGTAGGAGAGAAAGAAGATGAATAGGGACAGGAGAGGTAGACATTTTTAGACACAGTTCCTTGTGGCGATTCCACTCTTCATCATCAGAATTAGAGCAGTCTAGTCAAACATCGAACAATGGCAGCAAACTTGAAGTATTCTCAGAGCGCTTCTCTTGCTAAGTGTCTGGAAGTGAAGAGAAAGGAAGCAAAGAAGTGATGCCAAACAATGCAAAAAATGGCTGATCTTTTTTTTTTTTAGGCTATTTTTGTACCCTTCCGTAGTCCATACAGGATGTTTTCCAACTGGCAAAGACCATGCACCCACGCAAGGCAGTTCCCTTTCTAGCCGACAAACATCATGCGCACTCTCAAGAGGCAGTTTCCAGTAGACAGACATCACGCACTCTCCCACGAGGCAGTTTCACATCCCACACTTGGGATCAAAACAAAAACATGTTTACATCCACTACACTCCCTCAACCAAAGAATTGATGAATAAAATATGGTACATTTACACAATGGAATATTAATCAACTATTAAAAAAACAATGACATCATGAAATTTTCAGGCAAATGGATGGAACTGGAAAACATCACCCTGAGTGAGTTAACCTAGACCCCAGGAGACACGTTAGCCACAGAGTACAGGATAAGTATGCTATAACCCACAGACCCAAAGTAACCTAAGCAACAGGTCAGGCCTAAGGGAGAGTGCTTGAATCACACTGAGAAGAGGAGCTCAAATAGACATTAAAGGTGGACAGATGGATGGAAGAAAGTGGGTAGGAGTGGGAGGGGAACAGGAGGTGTCCGGTGTGGATGGGGGCATGGCAGAAGAGAGAACTGAGAAAGAGAACTTGAATCAGTGGGGGATGGTATCTCTAGGACAAGCTAGAAGTTTAGGAAAATGGAAACTCCCAGGAACCTATGAGGTTGTCCCTAGCATTACAGAAGATGGAACATGAAATGGTCACCAGCTGTAACTAGGCTAGACGTCCAATGGAAGGACAGTGTTACCAACCAAGCCACAAAACCTTTGACTCACAATGTTTCCAGCCCACAAGAAGTGCAGACATACAAATATCTTTATCAACTATATTTTAGTGGTATTTATCTCTCTACATATTTCCTCCTTTACCCTGCCTTCCCATTCCAACTTAACCCTTCATTTTCCATCATTCTCCTTTCTAAATTTATTCCCATTATTATAAGGTATTTAAAACAAGGCCCTCAAAAGTCACCAAACTGATGTTTTCTATCACTATAATCCAAGCTGGCCAGATAATTTTCTGATTTTAGATATCAGAAATCAGAGAATTCCCTCAGATGACGCTTTAGGTGTGATTTGGAATATGTACTGCACCCTGTGGTATGTGCAGAGTCCTTTTGAAACATGCAGCAGTGGTGTCACCTAGCCTCAAGTGCTAAGCTGATGACTTTTTCCTGCGGGGACATGAAAAATGGCATTCTCAGCTAAGCCCTCCCCCTACTTTCAGAAGCATTGCCAGCCATAGGACCACCATGTGCTAGACTGAAGTTGATTCAGTGTCTATGTTCTTCTTATAAGTGTAGTTGCTAGTAGTTAACTTCCTTATACTAGTCTTCCCTCTTTAATTATTATATTATCATTCTTATCATAATATACTTTATATTCATTTTTATGTTTTAAGTTATAATTCAACATATTGAATTGTGGAAGACTTATTAATCACTTTATCAACACAGGAAGGCTCTAGCAACAGCACATTAAATATTTTTATTTCTTATTAAATATTTTTAAATTTTTTACATATATGTTTATATTATTACACATATATACAATAAACTACCTATAGCAGAAGAACCATGAAACAATCAGAAATTATATAAATGTCACATTCTTAATTTGGCAGCCTAGGAGAAAATATCTATCCTTTTTTGGTGTGTCTAAAATTCTGAATGTAAATCAATCTCCATCACATATTGTCATTAACAACTTAAAACATCTATCTAGACCTAAAAACATCTTAAATCCTAAAAACTAAGCTTAATCGTAAAACTAAACTATCTGGTCTTCAACCCCATCAGGGACTTGAGAAGGAATAAAATTGGTTACCTGAGTATACAGGGAGTGCAGGTTAGCAGCTTCCCAAATGAGAAGATGACAGAGACAGTTTGCTGCCTAAACAGTCACCCAACACTCTCTGTAACATTGGAGCATCATCTTCTGCCTTCTGGTCCAATGCATCTGACAGACATATTTGTGAGGCAGGAACTATTGAGGACTTGCTTACCTTGCCTTGGCAGAGTTTGGCAGTTGACTCTGCCTGCATCCAAGCTTGTCTTTTTAAAGGTAGAATTCTGTCTGTGGCAGAAATGAGGACATTTTGCCCACTGGCTTCTTTGCCAACATTTGAAGTCATCTCCATAAGGAGGTTCTTTGATGCTCATCATCTTCTTTGAGGTAGGCTGGGTATTGCCAGGAGTTAATCTGTCTTGTCAATGAATCTTTAAAATAATAAAAACATTTTAAATGTCATATTCTGTATTTGTCTGAGGTTTTTGAAGACCTTATCTAACTATTTTACCTTATCTTTCTATAGAATCATATATATCTGTTGCAACTAAGATTCTTGTGATAAAAACATACTAGTAATTGATATGACCATGATTTGATGAACTAACAATTAACTTGCACATTAAACATTTAATAATCTTTTCCCAGTTAGTCTTTCAAGAATACTGAAAGAATGAGAAAGAACAAGGCTGCCAAACATATTGATTATATGTAGCTTTATTGAGAAAGTTACCAAA
The DNA here is from genome assembly GCF_903995435.1 of Acomys russatus. Taxonomy (NCBI): domain Eukaryota; kingdom Metazoa; phylum Chordata; class Mammalia; order Rodentia; family Muridae; genus Acomys; species Acomys russatus. The sequence continues at coordinate 63,952,277 of NC_067151.1, forward strand.
TTAAAGAATTAGAAGGCAGACCATGTCTTAGGATTATGAGAGTAAAGAAGTCTATGTGCTACAAAATGGCAAACAGCTGAGGTAGATACCTTTAGATCCAGTGAAGATGAAAGAGATAGAGTCTAAAACCAGGCAAGAGAATTTTAGACGACCAGTTATAAAATGCCCCATCACCTCCAGTTGCACCAAAACCCAGACACTGAGGGAGGAGGAATGGTCTCTGAGTCACTCACTTAACCCAGTGACTGTGTCCCGGAACAGGATATTTCCTATTCTGTAGAGTCCTGGTTAGACCAGCTGTACATGAATTTGCAATTTGCTTAGGAAGCTGTTGGACCAGCCCACAATCAAGTGACTTTACACCCCACTCGGTGGGGCAGCCGGTCCTATAAAAAGAGGCTTGTATGAAGGACTACAACACGCTTGGTCCTCAAGCCCTGGGCTACGGAGAACCTGGTGAGTCTAACCTCCAAGATTGATCTGTGTTTATGGTCTTCTCATGTAGCTAAGTTTGGAGAGAACAGTTTAGTGGTGCCACACTGTGATCATGGTTTAAATGTGAGTTACCGAATGAAACTTAGTAATTTAGTAGCGTGAAACATTATGTTAGCTAGTTTTGCTTTTGTGTGTAGGTGGTTGATGCCCATATGGGAAATGGGAAGGGTTGCTTTGAAGATTGCAGACCAGGATTTTTTATTTTCTTACATTCTGATGCCTTTTAGAGAAGGCAATTTCTTAGCAGGCACTAGACTTCTGTATGTTCCTCCGCATCTATCTTCTGGGATTTCATAGATGCTACAGGGTGCAGGCATTGGCTTTGAGATTACTTAGCATTTCAGATACTGGAATCACTGCTCCTGAATATGTTATTTTGTGCAAGTCATGCTACTTTGTTCTTTGGAACAGGGATGTTCCTGGGTGTGGGATAGGACCTTCCTTGCAGAAGGTTTTGCAAAGTTCAGTGAAACAAATGACTAACCTGGAAGGGAAATCCAAGAAAGTCCTAAAAGCAGAAGAGCTGGGGACTAATATGTGTAGATAAGAGAATTACTATCCAGTAATATTTAAACTAGAGCTTTCTCTGTGCGAATGATCTCTTCTGAGAGAAAATTGTCATGTGATGTCTTTCAGATCCTGAGACTTCAGCACGATGTCTTACCAACAGCAGCAGTGCAAGCAGCCCTGCCAGCCTCCTCCTGTGTGCCCACCCACAAAGTGCCCAGAGCCTTGTCCTCCTCCAAAGTGCCCAGAGCCTTGTCCTCCCCCAAAGTGCCCAGAGCCTTGTCCTCCCCCAAAGTGCCCAGAGCCTTGTCCTCCCCCAAAGTGCCCAGAGCCTTGTCTGCCTCCAAAGTGCCCTGAGCCTTGTCCTGAACCATGTCCCTCTCAGGTATGGCAGCAGAAATGCCCTCCCGTACAACCTCCCCCACCTTGCCAGCAGGACTATCAACCCAAGAGCAAATGAGGCCTCAGCAGTCATCAGGACCAAGGAAGAGAAAGAATCTTTCTCACACACATCCATAGTATCACATCTGTCTTCCATTCAAAGCCTACTGTACAGACGCAGAAGAATCTTCTCCGCACTTCGTCCTTCATGTGCCTGCTGTGACTGATGTGGAGAAGGCCTTTCTCTGGCACTGTTCTCACGCTGTTGTCAAGGGACTGCTGGAAATCACCCCCTTTTTTCAGTGCTTCAGTATCCCAGATGCTCAGAGAGAAGATCAGCTGATGTCTTCTCAGTATCCTCCTCAGAGCATGCTTTCCAAATCTGCGTGTCACTATTGTCCCATTTCCTGAATAAAATACAATGCTATTGGTGGTATTCATGTGCTCTTTTCTTCTAGTACTTACTTTACTGCCTTTATAACATGCTCATCTTCCTTTACTTTTAACCTTTGGTCCACATGCCCATCTGTAGAAATTGCATTTTGACTTTTGGATTATAACAATAATTTAGAATAATAACATATTTTTGGAACATAACAAAGACTACTTAGTGTTTGATTTATTTGAGGACAGATTATTTCATTCTACCATAACTATAATCTCTCCTTTTAGGAACGCTCACTTAAGATGATGTGATGTTCAGTCACGCATGTATGGCTGGGATCACATTCCTACCTATATCCCACACATTTGCTCTCACTTGCACCCTTACTCTGCCCTAATAGTTACATGTGTACATTAATGTGTCCTAGTTAATTTGTTCTGATTTTGTATTTTAAACAAACATGCCCATCTTGACTTTTATAACGTTTCTATTTTTCTTAACATAATGATATGCAGCTATATGGATTTGCATGAATACAACAAAATATCAATATTCTTTATGACTCAATATTCACTGTTTCCATGTCCATTATGTCTAACACAGTAGCCACCAGTCACTGCGACCACCACCTACAACATTATTAGGACCATTTCCACCACTGCCACAGAGATATTAACCACAGATAGTTCAGTGTTGAAGTGGCTTAGACATAACTAACTTGCATAGGAAATGTAACCCTAGAATATATTGTTACTTATATTCTACTCTTTTTTATATTCTCTTTACTTCTTATGTAATATAGAAGATAAAGGGCTGTAAAGGAATTGGGGGATCATCCCACTTAAATGTTTGGCAATTCTTAAAACACAAGTACAGAAGATATGTGGAAATAACTTTCAAAAAATTATTTGTCTCCATTCGACCTTTGACAATTTCTTCGACCTTTCTTTAATTGCCTATAATATTTAAATGAATTCTGCTTGTGTCTCATTTCTGAAGCTATTTTATGAGTCAATCTAATTCTTCCTGTGTTCAACTTGGTGCTTCCTGTGTTTGGTTATAGCTGTTAATACAACAGATATGGAGATTTTCCTCACAACTTGTGAGCACTCCAGTCAATTCAAGTTATGACAAATGACAACTCTGTTCAGTCTTAGGGACTGAGATATACTGTGGGATGTTTAGTCAGCTGGGCCAACACTGAAACCCTCATCCCTCCTATAAATGTGAGGCAAGGTTCCCATGTCTCCAGACAAAAAAATATAGACAATACAATTTCTAGGTCTCAGTGGGACTTTCAAGGCAAAATTTCTCACAGAGTAACATTAGTCTGTCATTACTTATCTGGTATATAAACAGCCAATTTCAAGACTAGGCCTATTTACATTTCATTTCTTCCCCAGATGAAGCTCATTTTTCCTGGTGGAGCCTCTGTTCTTAATCAATGCTCACGTTTTATGATTAGTTGCTCTCTTAAGTAGCTTGTCTCAAGATTTGGACTCCACAAAACAAGGAGTCTTTCAGCATTGGATAAAATTCCTATCTGGCTGTCAACTGTCAAAATGACAATCTGGAATAAGATATTTAACTCCTCCGTATGTCAACTTCACTTTCTTCCTAGAGTGAAAATAACTGAGTTATCCTGGGCATTAAGTGGCTCAGCGTAATGCCTGACAGATGATTAACTCCAAGGCATTATCATTGTATCAAGACCTTACAAGGTGCCATCACTGCTGGCAGTGCATTTGTCCTTGAATGTAGCTGCACTCCAGCTATGGTATGGAACGGAGGATTTGTGAACCTTTGAAAACCTTTAACATCATAATAGCTTTCTTCCTCCTCTGGCAAATGTATAATTGGTAAAGATTGTTCTTTTCATTCTCCCTTTTTGAATGTTCATGCTCTTGGTTGTACAGGAGATTTTTTTTTTTTAGCACTTATATTTACTTTTATTCTTTTTTTTTAATTTATTCTTGTTACATCTCAATGTTTATTCCATCCCTTGTATCCTCCCATTCCCCCCCCCCATTTTCCCATTATTCCCCTCCCCTATGACTGTTCCTGAGGGGGATTACGTCCCCCTATATATTCTCATAGGGTATCAAGTCTCTTCTTGGCTACTTGCTGTCCTTCCTCTGAGTGCCACCAGGTCTCCCCCTCCAGGGGACATGGTCAAATGTGAGGCACCAGAGTACGTGAGAAAGTCATATCACACTATCCACTCAACTGTGGAGAATATTCTGACCATTGGCTAGATCTGGGAAGGGGTTTAAAGTTTACCTCCTGTATTGTCCTTGGCTGGTGCCTTAGTTTGAGTGGGACCCCTGGGCCCAAATCTGCCTATCATATTGTTCTACTTGTAGATTTCTAGGACCCTCTGGATCCTTTTATTTTGCTGTTCTCCCATGCGTCTCTCATTTGGAGTCCCAATAGGATATCCCATTGAAGAGTGTGCCTGTTTATATGGCAATATCATACTTTTCTTTTTCTTAATTTTTTTCATTTATTATTTTTACTTTACATATACATTTATATTATTACACATACAATAAGCTACATATAGCAAGAAGGGCCACAAAACAATTAGGAATTATATAAATGTTACATTCATGGTGTTTTGTCTATTTGTATTTGGCAACCTTGGAGAAAACATCTTTACTATCTTGGTGCATCTACAATTCTGAATGTCAGTCTGTATCTATCATATCTCATCTCTGTCAACCTAAAAACATCTATCTAGACCTAAAAACACCTTAACTCCTAAACAACTAAGCTTAATTGTAAAACTAAACTATCTGGTCTTCAACTCCATCAGAGACTTGAGAAGGAATAAAATTAATTCTCTGAGTAAACAGAAAGTGCAAGTTAGCAAAATGAGAAAGTAACAGACAGTTCTATGCCTAGACAATCACCAAAAACCTCTCTATAACATTGGAGCATCACCTCAGCCTTCTGGCCCATTATATATGGCAGACATATTTGTGAAGCAGGACCTATTGAGGACTTGCTTACCCCATCTTGGCAGAGTTTGGTCATTGATTCTGCATACTTTTCTTATTACTAAGAAAAATAATATAATTTGAACTCTGAGATGGTGATAACTGTAGCACTGTTTTAATTTTTCATGTTTGTTTTAGGTATACTGGGCTTTTTTGTCTGTTTCCGTGTGAGTTTAAGATCAGCTTTTCTATTTCTGTGAAGAACTGTGTTGGAGTTTTTAATGGGGATTGCGCTGAATCTGTAAATTGCTTCTGGTAAGATTCCAGAAACCAATAAAGCAGGAATGGACTTGAAGAAAGCAATTGAGCTTCCTGAAGACAGTGCACAATTTTGCAGGTCTTTGTTGGATGTACCCTGGTAGGCATGAACCACAGAGGCTTGGAGGCTTTGTCCATAGGTTGGTTCTTGTTGTTGCTGATTGCCTTCCCATGCTTGACATTGTCGTATCACACACACACACACACACACACACACACACACACACACACACACACATATATATATATGGCATAGCATGAAAAAAATATTTGTTACCTACAACACTTTGCTGTAACCGAAGCATCTAGCAGAATTAGTCAGCTATGTGGTCAACTCTCATGAGAACAGGACAGGAAAGAGAGGTGACTTAAGAGAGCATCGGATGCATGTGCACATGCACACACACACACACACACACACACACACACACACACACACACACACACACACACACGAGAGGGGCGGGCGGGCGGCAGGGAGCAGTTTTACCCAGACAGTTGTGTTTCAGAGAGAACAAGTTAGACACAGGTACATCTAGAACAAGACAGAGAATGAGAAGGAGCCAGAAGATACGAACAGATTGTCGGGGTTAATTTTAGGCCAGGTAGAGCAATTTAGTCAGAAGCCAAGAGAACAGTTTGAATCAATCATCTTGGAGATGAGTTTGGGCCAGAAAAGCTGAGTTAAATAAGCCATCCAGGGTTCAGAAAGAGATAGAAAGGGTGAGTTTATTCAGCAGTAAACCACAGAGATAACAATTACATATGGTGAATAAAAGTTACACTTTTGTTCATTAAAGATAACTACCTCTCTTTCTCCCTCTACCTATTAAATGCAAACAGTTCATCAGCTAGTGATGAGGTTTTATATTTAAGCTTATCTCTCCATGCTGAGTTTTTGTCTGTCTTAACCTTGCACTGGTCTTGTGCACACTGCTCCAATTGCTGCAAGTTTATACTGTTATGCCCAAATTTTGAGAGACTCCCTGAACAGACCACCCAAAAGCCGAGTCCAAACGCAATGGCAAGGAAGTCTTTATTGCAGGTTCTAACCCGGGCCACCCTCTAATGCACTGACACAGCAGATGCAGGAAAGTGGCCTCTAGTCTCAATTGAGAGGAGTTTTTATAGGTTGTAGATAAAGAAATGGTTTTTACAGTATATGATTGGATGGCGTTTGGGCAGAAAAGCTGTAAGCAGGGAGTTACAAGCCTTGGTGTTTTGTGGTTGGGTAATAGGTGTAGGGCCTTATTAACAGTACCAACACCTGCTGTGGGTTCCATTTCATTAAGCTGGTCCTTAAACGTAATCAGGAAGTAGTTGGTTACTTCCATAACAGACATGACACTACTTCACCAGCTGGCATATGGTATCAGGCCAGTCAGTGTAGCTCGTAGGTTTCACGGAGAGGTGAGACTAATAATTGTTTTACCCTCTGGCAATATGTAATTCCAGAGTCATGAAAGCTAGGTAGTAGGGACAAGGTTTTTAGGTGAGTGTCTGTGTTATTTCTTCCTATTCTATGTCTCAAGTGTGTGGTATCTTCAGCAATAGTCAGATGATCAAAAGATAAATTTCTGGAGGGTAGCCAAGAGTATTGTCAACAGCCTAAACTGTTTCATGGCCTATGGGACCCCACTGACCAAAATTCAGAAGAGATAATTATTTCCTGGTACTGGGGTTTTTATTTGCTAATATAAATTGCCAAGTTACAGTCTTGTGAAGTAACTACTAAAACTCCTTTTTTACATGTGTACACATTTAAATTTGGGGCCCTTCTCTAGCAGCAGGCATACAAATGGCTTTATCAACTATACTTTAGCAAGAGTTATCCCTCTTCATATTTCCTCCTTTATTCTGCCTTCCCATTCCAATTTAGCCCTTCATATTCTGTCTTTCACCATCCATTCCCTTTGGTATGAGGTACTTAGAACAAGAACCTCAAAAGCAAGCAAACTGCCGTTATCTGACACTACAATCCCAGCTTGCCAGGTCCGCTTCTGATTTTTGGATATCAGAAATGAGACACTTCCCTCAGATGATGCATCAGATGTAATTGGGACTATGGAGAGTAGTAAGTGACATATTGGATGGATTCTATTGACTCTGCCCTGTGCACTGGCCTGTGTGACCCATGCACCAGTGATGTCACCTCGCCTCAAGTGACGAGCCGATGGCTCTTTCCCCTGAGGGACACGCACAACGCATTCTCAGATAAGCCCTCTGCCTTTTGCTCAGAAGCATCGACAGCCACAGGAACCTGATGTTCTTGACTGAGGTTGACTCAGTGCTCATGTACTTCTCAGAAGCAGAGCTGGGACTACGTAAAACATTGTTTCACCTTCCTCATTCTCCATTTCCTTCTTTAATTATAAGGTAATAGTATTTGTGTATTCTTTTTACTTTTTAAGTTAAAATTCAATTACATTGATTCTTGGAAGCCTTCCTCAACACATTGTGCACCCTATAGGGCTCTAGCAACAGCAGTTTACACATTTAATATTCTATTTCCAGCCTGGGTCCCTAGAATATTGATGGAATAATAAAGGACAAGGCTCTCAAACATACTGGTTACACATGGCTTTATTTGATAAATAGTCATCAAATTACACAATTAGGAGGTAAACCAGGTCTTAATCTTATGAGAGTAAATAAATCTATGTTCTTCAAAATGAGGAGCAGGTGGAGTAAATAGTTTTTAGATCCAGTGAAGATCTAGCAGTTAGTGTCTAAAACCAAGAAAGAGAATTTGTGACAACCAGTTAAAACACACTCTTAGCTCTTCCTGCTGCAATAAAATACTGAAGTTGAGAAAGATGGGACGGTCTCTGAGTCACTGAAATCACCTAGTGACTATGTCCAAGAACAGGATATTTCCTATTGAACAAAATATTTCCTATTTTGGAGAGTCCCGGTTAGGCAAGTTATACATGGATTTGAATTTTGGACAAGCCCCAATCAAGCAGTTTTACATCCTACTGGGTGGGGCAGCCGGTCCTATAAAAAGATGCTTGTATGAAGGACTACAACACGCTTGGTACCCAAGCCCTGGACTACGGAGAACCTGGTGAGTCTGAATTCCTGAACTGATCTGTGTTTATGGTCTTCTCATGCGATTTAATTTGGAGAGGGGAGTTTTCTAGTTCCAAATTGTGATTAAAAACGTTAGCTTTAATCTGAAATTTAGCAATGTAATAGAGTGATATACTATGTTAGTTTGTTTTTTATTTTGTGTGTAGATTGTTTATCAATAGGAAGGGCTGCTTTGAAGAAGATTGTAGAATGGAAATTTTTTTATTTTCTTAAATTTTGGTGCCCTTTACAATCTTTGTTTGTTTGTTTTTGTTTTTTAAGACAGGGTTTTTTTTTTTTTGTGTGTGTGTGTGTGTGTAGCCTTGGCTATCCTGGACTCACTTTGTAGACCAGGCTGGCCTCGAACTCACAGCGATCCACCTGCCTCTGCTTCCCAGTGCTGGGATTAAAGACGTGTGCTACCAGGCCTGGCAGGTTATATCTTAACAGGCATTGGATTTTTGCATTTTTCTAGGCATCCTCTCCTGTGAACACTATCTTCTAGGATTTCACAAGTGCTAATGGTGATAAAGACTAGTTTTGAAATTACTTAGTGTTTCAGAATTTGGGATTTCCATTCTTGAATATGTTGTCTTATGCAAGCAATGCTACTTTGTTCTTTGGAACAGAGATGTTTCTGGTTATAGGGTGTGTAAGCACAGAAGGAATTGCAAAGTTAAATGAAACAAATCCCTAAATTCAGAGGGAAAATCCAGGAAGTCCTAAAAGAAGAGTTGGGGGATTAATGTGTGTATATGAGAGAATTACTATTCAATCTATAAACTTAAACTTTCTCTATGAGAGAATTACCACTTGTGAGAATGAAATGTCATGTAATGTTTTTCAGATCCTGAGACTTCAACATAATGTCTTACCAAGAGCAGCAGTGCAAACAGCCGTGCCAGCCTCCTCCTGTGTGCCCAGCCCCGAAGTGCCCTGAGCCTTGTCCTCCTCCAAAGTGCCCAGAGCCTTGTCCTCCTCCAAAGTGCCCAGAGCCTTGTCCTCCCCCAAAGTGTCCTGAGCCTTGTCCTCCCCCAAAATGTCCTGAGCCTTGTCCTGAGCCGTGTCCCCTTCAGCCATGCCAGCAGAAATGCCCTCCTGTGCAGCCTCCTCCACCATGCCAGCAGAAGTGCCCACCCAAGAGCAAGTGAGGGCCTCAGCAGTCATCAGGACCAGCGGAAGAGAAGTGAATTCATGTCAAGTGCTTCCGTGGCAGCACCTCCATCTTCCTTTCAAAGTCCATTTATAGATGCAGAATAATTTTCATCCTTCACCCATAACACCAGTGATGATCTCTGATAGGGAAGGAATATCCCTGCGGATATTCTCCTGTTGCCGTCATCAAGGGGCTGATGAAAATGGTCCTTCCTTGGTGTTCCAGTACCCCAGTCTGTCTGTCACCTGGGCTGGGGCATATGTAACTTGGACAATTGTCACTGTCATTTCATATTCTGAATAAAGTACAAGTTTGGAGGTCATATGGAAAATTGCCTTATGGTTAGTACCCTTTCTCTCTCATCTGATTCTGTATTATTTACTTTTATTTTCCCTGTACATAAGTCCCTCAAAATAAGCAACTTAAGGAAGGGAGACCTTATTTTTGCCTACAATTTGAGAGAGTACAGTCATACTGTTGAAGGCATGGTGGCAGATGAACGGTCCCATTGTATGTACTATTAATGAGTGAATAGCATACAAGAAGTGGGCCCATGTTTTGGAGCTCAAATTCTATTCCCCGTTACCAGCAAAGATCCACCTCCTTAAGGCTCTACAGCTTTCTAAACAGTTCTAACCTCCAGATTCGAGCACATGATATTACGGAGAGCACTTCCCACTCACCCACAGAGACTGTCTGGCCAAGACTCCCATCATCAATCTTCTCTGAGTTTGAAGCTGTGCTAAATATTAATTTAAAAATTCTTCAAACTCCTGTTACTGCCTTCAGTTACCACTTGACTCTTTTGAGGAACAAATTATTCACATATTCAGAAATTCAATTCCTCCATCCCCCTGTTCAGGAAACTAACATTTACATCATGAACTTGTTCTTGGCATAGAATTTTATTAGCATTTTCATTACATTTAGCACAGTGCCTGAGAAGGAATTAGTAAATAGTCATTTGTCAACAGCCTCTGCCCATGATTATATACATGTATATGTGACTTACATGTAACTAGTATAGGAAATATTATTTTAAATGTATTATTCTGTACATTTCACTTTCTAATCAAACTTTGTTTTCTATATAATATTTCAGGAAAGTAAAAATTTGGGGGAGTCAGTGGGGTGCCATGTGCATACTCCTCACAGTCCTTAAAACAGGGACTACAGAATAAAAGGAGGGAACAGGGGCAAAGGTATAAAAGTGTCTGTCTCACCCCCATGCATGCCACATTTTTTCTAGCCACCACAAAACGCCACATCCTCACTGTTGCACACCTGAATTGTTCTGACTCCATTTTTTGAAGCATAGTGGGTAATTTCAATATTAGTTAGATTTGCAGAGTCACTTTTATGCAGCTCAGTTACCAAGTACCCAGCCTTTTAGTCATGTCGGGTCTCACGTATTGTGGGTTTTCAAATGGGATTGTAAGTGGGTGAGTCTTCTCTTAAGTTTAAACTAAAATAATCATAACGTCACTAATGTTGTCAGATTAGAGGTGCCTTGAAGATAGACCCGAATCGTTGACTCTCTGGAGTAGAGCCTGTGTTCCGTCTGTGGAAACTGAGTTACACCTGCAATGGCTGCTTCAAGGGGTGCGTGATCAAAGTGTCCTTAGGGGATTGATCTAAATGTCGCAAAGTTGATTGTGCCTTTCTGGAGGTCTTTTGTGGCAGTCATTTAATATTAAATGTTGAACATTGCTCCTGAATAAGAGTGGAATTTTCTGTTGCATCACTCGAAAAGAAAATTCCTCATAATATGAGCGAGGCACAAAACCATAGTAAGATGCTATAGGAGGAAGAAATGTGTAATCTTCTAGCACTTGTGTTTGAGAAACTAAACATTCTCGGGGATTGAAAGGATAAAAGTCGATGTCTTTACCAGAACTTCCACTTACTAAAAGTATAGGGCAGCTTATCCTGCGGATGCTCTCACTGGAAACTGGCGCTTTAATTTCCTGAGACATGGACAGGTCCGTCTACAGCATCAGGGTCCCTTCTGCGTGCTTCCTCTTGTGTTGTATTTCCCCCCTCTTCCACAGAGCTTAGAGTCACGTCTGTCTCGAAGGTCTCCCTTGCTAAAATCCCTCTTCTCAGTTCCAAGCATCATCTCCAAAGCATCAACAAGCCTCTCACTCTGCCTGTAATGGTGTCCACTCAGAAGCGAGCCAAGGTCCGGGTGCCTCGTGACCAGAAATCAACGGGAACACCATGACCTCTGAAACCTAGCATAAAGTTGAGAATTATGCAGAAGTCTCTGACAAGACTAACAGATGTGTTGTAGACACTTATTTGTGACATGAATAGCTAATTTTGTTACTTTGGCAGCTGAACTTTCATTTAGCTTCTAGGACGTGACTCATGTTTTCTGGTGGAATCTAAGTTTCCCTTCTGGTCAGATAAAGCTCTGACCCAATCATCTGGTGAGCCAGGTTTTGCTTCCAACTCTTATGAGGATTGCAGCGGGCGTGCGTGCATATTGTATTTGAGTTTGTGTGTGAGTGTGTGCAGGTTGTGTGTAAGTGTGTGCAGGTTGTGTGCGTGTGTTTGTGTGTGTATGTATGTATGTGAGCACGTGTGTGTGTGTGTGTATGTGAGTGTATGTATTTATGTGAGTGTATGCATGTTGTGTGTATGTGAGAGTGTGTGTGTTTTAATGAGTACTTATTCCCTAGACCACACCCCTCTAGGGAGCCTCCTAGAGGACTGACTGAGATAACAATTGTGGTGACTATGAGTCCACGCTTGTTGAATTATGGGTATGTAGAAGAAATGAGTAAAAAAGAGGCATGTGGAGCTGGGGGGCCCTGTGATGGAGCAGTTGGCCTGGAGCAAGAGCGAGGTCGAGCTGTGTCCAAACCCCAAAACTCTCATCTTGAGACAGGCAGGAGTAGGACCATTCTCTCCCTGCCCTAGGCTTTCATGTCCCAGCAGATATGGCCTTATGGTCCCCACCTCTGCCACCAGGTGGCAGGTGAGAGGCCAGGGTACAGGCTAAACTTCCTCTTTCCTTATGAGGTCATGTCCAGAAAGCACCTGGAATTCCTCTTCATGAAAATAAGGCATCTCTAGCACCTTGGCCCCAGCCAATGACGTACACTCCCAGCAAAAGCCTTCACCCACTCCCCAAAGATTTGTTCCCCTCACTTAAATGAGCTGCCTCCCTGAAGCCTGCCTCACGAGAGTCTGTTCTTCTCAAGGGTCACTGCTGACTGAGTTCTCCATGCAGCAGCCATCCCTGCCTTGCTCCCGCTCCTAGGCTCCGCTGTTTGTGACCACTTGGCCATCACCTACAGGAGGGCAAGCGGGCCAGGAGCAGCAGGGGCAGATTCGCTTCTGTTGGAAGATTTCTTGAAGTGAGCAGAAGCAGGTGACTAAGTTAGAAAGCAAGAAGCCCAATTTGGGGATGGAGCACTCGAGGTTAGATAATTCAGATCCACCTTGGCCAAGAACTAACTAAACTCTAGAGTGACCCACTGAGCCCTGGGTGCTCAACGCAAAAGCCTCTAATGGCATTGGTTAGCTCTCCTCTGGCATCCTGGGAATCCTCAGTGGGAAGAGTCAACCACCCACCAGGGCCAGGATTGGATGTTAGTGCCAGGATCAGGTGTCAATCAAAGGAAGCCTTTTTATGTCCTTCAGGTGTCTGCGAATAGCCTTCGTTTCACCGGGAAAAGTAAGAAATCGCTGAGTCAGACAACAGCACACAGTCCGAAGTGGAAGGAGATTTAATAGGAACCGAACAGAAGGGAATCACTTGTATCTTGATCCCTCTTCAGAAGACTTCTGAGTGCACAAACTAGTTTAGCTACCAAGTCCTCAATTGAATTCAGAAACTCAGGGGCCCCACATGTATAAGTTAAAACACTTCTGTAGCACATAAATGAGAAGTGGGGACTGTGATGCGAAGCCCTAGTATGCTCAAACAGAACGGAGTTTGAGCCTCAGTGTCCATCTGGTGATCAGCTTCCCCGAGGGACAACTTTGTAATACAGTCGTATTACTTTTGTGTTGTCTTCTGTTGGGCCAGTACTGGAGTGACAGTTGAGGGACAGGGCTCAGGAGCCTTGGGGTGGCAGGGCTCGGGAGCCTTGGGGTGGCAGGGCTCGGGAGCCTTGGGGTGGCAGGGCTCGGGAGCTTTTGGGTGACAGGGCTCAGGAGCCTTGGGGTGACAGGGCTCAGGAGCCTTGGGGTGGCAGGGCTCGGGAGCCTTGGGGTGGCAGGGCTCGGGAGCCTTGGGGTGGCAGGGCTCAGGAGCCTTGGGGTGACAGGGCTCGGGAGCCTTGGGGTGGCAGGGCTCAGGAGCCTTGGGGTGGCAGGGCTCAGGAGCCTTGGGGTGGCAGGGCTCGGGAGCCTTGGGGTGGCAGGGCTCAGGAACCTTGGTGTTGCAGGGCTCTTTGATTTGGGAGACACATGGCTCCTGAGGTGGCGGCTGGCAAGGCTGTTTCACTTGCTGCTCGTGCAGCTGGGGAGGAACTGTGCAGGGCTGCTTCTGCTGGTGTGAGCTCATGCTTCAAAGATAGCAGGACCTAGAAAGAGAATAAATGATGCATGAAGGAATGGATTGGCAAGAACCCACAGGCGGTACCACTTCCAACGACCTAGCAAGTGAAAGTTCTCCTTTCTCTCTCTACCACGAAGGCACTTTGTCCTGGTGACCTGTGTAGTTCTAAACAAGCAGAGATTTTCTGGCTGCCTTCTCTTCCTACATAACATAAGGCACAGTTAGCAGAGGGCTTTGGTAGGAATATGAGACATTGGCTCACATGGAAATGTGATGGAAAATAACACAAACTACTGCACCAACCAAGGACAATACATGCAGTAAACCTAGACCCCCTATTCAGATCTAGCCAATGGACAGCACATTCTCCACAGTTGTGTGGAGAGCGGGGACTGACTCTGACATGAACTCTGATGGCTCCTATTTGACCATTCCCCTTGGTGGGGCAGCCTGATGGTACTCAGAGGAAGGGGAAGCAGGCTACTAGGATGAGACCTGATAGGCTGTGATCATATGGTGGGGGAGAAGGTCCCTTTCTGTCATAGGCCTAGGGGAGAGGGATAGGGTGAAAGAGGGGGGAGGGGCGAATGGGAAGATGCAAGTGCGGGGATAACAATAGAGATGTAATATGAATAAATTATTTAAATAAAAAATCAATACATATTATATACTAGTGGAAAAAAGAAAATAAGAATAGTAAAATGCTCACAGCCCACTGTTCATCTACAGTAAATGTCTTACTACTGTGGAATCCCTGTGGCCACTCCAGCATGCCTCACCATCACATGCAGACCATGTGCTCCTCTGCCTCAGGCGATCCTCTCACAACTCCTGGCTCAGACTTTCCCAGTTGCCACAGACTGCGTGTTATGCCAACTTTAGGCAGCTTTTCTAGAGCGAACACTTCATAAATTTTTGTCTTCCCAAACTACCACAGGACTGGCCCCTGTCTCCTGGTACCGACTCCTCACAGTGCTGCCTATAGTTCTTATGCTTCTAAATAAGAGGCTGTTTTATAGAGCAAACTCCTCTTTGCCTAAATTATCTTTTAGCAGTTCCAAACACCGGAAACAGCAAACTCATAAACGTTTTTGTTGAAAGAACAAAAGTCTCCTCATTGGAACCGTAGAAACCGAAGAAGGAGCTGCCACTAAAGTGTGATAGGTCTGTGTTCTGCTTCTTACCCAGACCCAGACCCAGCCAGGCTTGATCAGGCCAGCCAACTACACCTGAAGTCCCTTCAATACGTGATTACTTTAAAAAGAAAGTTTCTAGGATCTATAATTCAGGTGATTCGCCTATATTATGACTGAATTTCAATAAGAGGAGAAAGAAAAAGAAGATGTCTCAAGTGCAGAGAAGGCTCCAGTAAAAGCCACAGAAATGCATAAAGTTTCCACGTAGAGAGGCTTACCTGGTGTATGGAGGACAGGTGGTGTGGCCACTGGGATCTGGTGTAGCATCCTCTTCACATTCGCCTTTTTATAGAAGGAGCAAGCCCTGCCTCAAGGAAATGGGCGCTTTTGGGACTGCTGCATCTCCATTGCTCACCTGCCTGATGTGATTCACCCTAGGTGCTCCACCCACTTCTGTGATGGCGCCAGCAATGTGATTCCCCCCCCCCCCAAATGCTGACAACTATGCCATCTGAGCACTAACCCTGAAGAATATGGCCCTGTCTTCAAGTGTGATGTGTACGGGGCATGGGGTTGGTTGATACGGGCTGAAAGAACAAGAAGAAAATTATGAGAAATCGAGTGTTAGAAACTCTGTCTTATGGTTGTCATCAGTAGCACCTCAGGTCAGATGAGCTTACTGGGTGGGTCAGGATCGTAGTGGGCGAGGGATAACCAGTAGGCGTTTCCTCCTCTGGGAGGCTGTGGTAATAATGTCATTACTTTCTTCTACTGGGGGCAACTTAGGCCACACTTCTACTTATCTGTCACTTAGTGGGACTTAGCCCCAAGAAGGAGATAAAAAACATATAAACAAAGAAGCAAGCAGACAAAAATGCTAAAGTGACTTTCCTCCATTAAGAGCCCTTTCGCCAAGGAAAAATACAGAAATAAAAGGCACAAGGCTGGCAGTCTCTCTCAGAGGAGGGGACCTCTGAGCTGTGTACACTGAGAGGACCATTACCCTTCAGGTCCAGAGCTGACTTGGTTCTATTCTGGCCACTTTTTCTATCTTATACAGCAAAGTCTTGGGCAGATGGTTTCAGATAATGGATACTGAGGAGAAATCGGGATATTGGTGGGCAGTGGCGAGGTGGGTTGTTATGGTGGTGGGCATTTGAAGAGTATAGTCACAAATTCTAGGAAGCACATGTACAGGGTGTGCGGGAGAGATTTCAGGGGAGACAGGCAAGCAGAGCATCTTTTCTCTAACTCAGCCACATATTAAAGGATGAAGGGGCCGTGCTAACAGGAGGTTTCTCCTTCAGAAAGAGAAAGAAATGTTTCTCCCAGAAGCTATGACCACATTTATCTAACCCATAAAGATGATTTCCTGCTCATCACATGTCCGCCATCACGACATAGGCTGGCTCATCTCCCTTTCCTGCTCACCACATGTCCGCCATCACGACGTAGGCTGTCTCGCCTCCCTTTCCTGCTCACCACATGTCCGCCATCACGACGTAGGCTGTCTCGCCTCCCTTTCCTGCTCACCACATGTCCGCCATCATGATGTAGGCTGTCTCGCCTCCCTTTCCTGCTCACCACATGTCCGCCATCACGACGTAGGCTGTCTCGCCTCCCTTTCCTGCTCACCACATGTCCGCCATCACGACGTAGGCTGTCTCACCTCCCTTTCCTGCTCACCACATGTCCGCCATCACGACGTAGGCTGTCTCACCTCCCTTTCCTGCTCACCACATGTCCGCCATCACGACGTAGGCTGTCTCGCCTCCCTTTCCTGCTCACCACATGTCCGCCATCACGACGTAGGCTGTCTCGCCTCCCTTTCCTGCTCACCACATGTCCGCCATCACGACGTAGGCTGTCTCGCCTCCCTTTCCTGCTCACCACATGTCCGCCATCATGACGTAGGCTGTCTCGCCTCCCTTTCCTGCTCACCACATGTCCGCCATCACGACGTAGGCTGTCTCGCCTCCCTTTCCTGCTCACCACATGTCCGCCATCACGACGTAGGCTGTCTCGCCTCCCTTTCCTGCTCACCACATGTCCGCCATCACGACGTAAGCTGTCTCGCCTCCCTTTCCTGCTCACCACATGTCCGCCATCACGACGTAGGCTGTCTCACCTCCCTTTCCTGCTCACCACATGTCCGCCATCACGACGTAGGCTGTCTCACCTCCCTCCTATTTCCTTACCAGAAATTGTGAGTCACTAGAAAGTCTCTATGAATACTCCATTCCTTATACAACCAAACCCCCTAATAGACAAAAACTGTCGAATTGATATAAGAATTTAGGAAATCAGCCTAAAGTCTTGAGATATTCATCATAAAACATGATTTCCTTTTTGTTTCTCTTGTCTACAATGAAAATCAACTTAAGAAAACAACTTTTAGTAATAAGAGAAAAACTCATTGAGGGAACCCACCATATTTGGGTGAGTGTTCTTTGGACTCAACACAGAGAGATTCTTTCTCAGATAAAACTGCCGTGTTCCCTGTCAGCTCATTTTAATCCCATGTGTTTCACTTTCTCCACGAAAACTTCAAAATAATCTAGTGTAGAACAAAGTAAGAACATTACGCAATTTCCATGCCCCTTTTTGACCGCATTAAAGAAAATTCCAATTTCTCCAATGTCCATCTGGTCTCATATTCAAAACACAGCCCATTTGCTCTCACACCTCAAGATCTCAGGCTCAGTGCTGTGGCAGATTGCGACACGTGGTGACTCATGGGATATCCCAATACAGAGCGTGATCAGTTAATTGCCAAGCCAAATGTGAGGCTTGTGAAAGAGTGAGTTAGGGAGCTTCGTGTGATGGCACGTCCTGGGACCTCCTTCCTGGGGTGTGTGCTCAGCACTCGTGATGCTTCCTGCAGCCACAGTGGGTTGTAGGAGACAATGGAAAATTTGAGGGTCTGTAGCTCTATAAAATCAAGCTTCCCCGGTTCGTTCATTCAAAGAAGTTTTTGAGTGTCTATAGGACACTTGGCACTTTGATGTATCGGTGAAAAAACGGCAAATACATTGAGCCATGTGGACTGCCCACAGTGGAGGAGAAGGTAGAAATTCATTATAAATTAAAAAAAATATATATATATATATTATGGGAATGAAAATGTTATATGTAGTGCTATAAAAAATATAACAATGTAAGCAATTATGAGCACCAAGGAGGTATTAGTATTTGTAAACACTCTTCCAGGAGGTGGCACAGAGACATAACCCCAAAGAACTGGAGCTACTGGGCTATCTGAGGGCAGAGTATTCACAGTAAGACACTATCTGAAGCAAATGCTTTAGGTAGACATCCAGAGAAAATGCTGGAGCTGCCTCGCATGCTCTAGTGTCACAGGGACTGAGACAGAGACCACAGTTGCGGCGAGTCCTTCTCAGAGCAGGATGACTCATCTTCCCACAGGCCTGTACATGTCTCTGCTTAAACCATCCTTAGGAGAGGGTGCCAAAGAGATGTCTCTTCCTGTGCTCAATTGTAACATTCCTTCGTCTTTTTGCTTTTGGTGGTGAGAACTTCTACTCTATAATTTAAGGGTTATATTTACTAGAGATAAAACTCTCATCTAAATTATGTTAATATAGGGAATTTACCTACTGAGGAAAAAATTTCAGCAACTCTTTAAAATATATTTTATTAATTTATTCATACTGCATCTCAATTGTTATCCCATCCCTTGTATCCTCCCATTCCTCCCTCCCTCCCGCTTTCCCCTTACTCCCCTCCCATATGTCTGTCACTGAGGGGGACCTCCTCCCCCTGTATATGCTCATAGGGTATCAAGTCTCTTCTTGGTTCAGCAACCCTTTTTGAGTTTAGTTATGTATGTGACAGTAAGACTCGTGAGTCACTTAATTTGTTGAAGACAGAACTGGCCTGGAGCAGCTGGTCATTCTTCAGTGACAGGGTCCCAAGAGAGAGGACCAGGTGATAAGAGAATAGAAAAGTTTGGAATTGGGGTGTCTTGTACAAGGTACCTTATTAAGAAGTACAGAATCTTTTTTTCTTTTTTCTTTCTTTTATTTTGAGATTATAATATAATTACATTATTCCCCCTTCCACCCAAGTATTCTCATATACCTCTGCTTACTCTCTTTCAAATTCATGGCATTATAAATTCATATGCTGTCAAATACATATATATATATATATATATATATATATATATATATATATATACACATACATACATACATACAAACATATGTATTCCTCAATGCATGAATACAAACAACTCAGTCTATATATACTCAGTTTGTATGTTTTCAGGGAGGGACATTTAGTATTTAAAATACTAAATGGTATTCTAAATTTCAGACCACTTAGAATAACTAGTAGGTGGAAGTACAGAATCTTATGTCCTATTCCCAGGAGAGAGGTGGGACAGAGTCAGCAGAAACTGTCATACAATGGGATGAAGTCCGTAAGAAGCTAATCAAGAAATGTTGACCAAGGGAACAGAGTATCTCAGGAGTGCTATAGACAGAGAAGATAGCAGCCCTGGGCCTAACAACCTTAGCCTTACATGGTAGAAAGAGTTGGGTGTTCAGTATCCAAAACCACAGCTCCCTCAAGGCCCTGGCTCCATGCCATTACATATTCTGCCCGTCATATTCCTGGCTTTAAAGGAGGAGTTGTGTTCCCTCTCTGCACAGGAGGGCCTCAGAAAAGCCTCGGATCATCCCAACCCTCAAATTACAATTGTGCATTAAAAAACTCTTCTTAATAAAGTTATGTTACATATTGTATTACAAGTATATGAAACTATGATGGGATGCCGTTTCATATACATGTCTATGAAACTATGATGTGATGCTGCTATGATGGTAACTGACCAATTGGAAACTAACCAAGTACACCATTTATTAGTAGCCATCTGATACTTATTTTTGTTTCTCCACTACAAAGGCTCAATAAGATCTTAAGAGGTTTGCAATTCAATATAGTATTTTAGTCTTTGCTAGAACAGAAAAGACATATGAAAGCAATCAAGAAGATTCAAATAAAAAAGGAATAAGTCAAATTATCTTTATTTTCAATGATATGATGTATGATTTTATATGTAAAAGACTTCAGAGACTCCACCAGGAAACTTCTGCATCTTATAAACAGTTTTAGCAAAGTAACAGTATACAAAATTAACACACAAAAATTGGTAATCTTCCTACATACAAAGGACAAACAGATTGATAAAGGAATCACAGAAACAGTACCTTTCACAATAGCCACAAAACGTTATCATGGGGTGTCTATAACCACTGTGTAATCAAAACTTGAAGACACAGGAAAAAGAAATTGTAGAAGACACCAGAAGATGGAACTATCTCCCATGCTCATGGATCAGTAAGCTCAATATTGTGAAAATGGCCATTTTACCAAAAGCAATCTAGAGACACAATGTAAGCCCCATCAAAAATTCAACACAATTCTTCATAGAAATTGAAAAAACCAATCTTCATGTAGAAACACACACACACACATACACACATGCACAGAGACTCACAAGCAGTATAGCACAAACAATCTTGAATACTAAAATACCTGCTGGAGATATTGACACCTGAGATTTCAAGTTACATTACAGAGCTATAGTAATAATAATAACAGCATGGAATTGTCACAGTAACCAACACATTGATCAATGGAATAGAAATAAACACCAGACATAATTAAATACATCTAGAGGCATCTGATTTTTAACAAAGAAGACAAAAATAAACACTAAAGAAAATATAACATCTTCAACAAATGGTGCTCATCAAACTGGACAGCTGCATATAGAAGAATGAAAAAACACCTTTATTTATCACCCTGACCAAAACTCAACCACCTAATGGATCAAGTACCTCAACATAAAACAGATATGTTGAATCTGATAGAACAAAACAAGAGGCTCATGAAACCCTTAAACTCATTGACATGGGAAATAACATTCTGAATAAGACACTGATGTTGCATACATTAAGACCAGCAATTAGTAAATGGGACCATATGAAGCTAAAAAGTTCATGTGTGGAAAAGGACATCATTCCAGCAAAGCAGTTGCCTACAGAATGGAAAATATATGTTTACCAATTGTACATCTGAAGGAGGGTTAGCAGCTACAGTATACAAAAAACTAAAAAATAAATAAATTTTAAAAACACATCAACAGAAAAATCCTAACTAAAAAATGGGGTATAGAACTTAAAAGAAAATCATCAACAAATGAAACTTAATTGGCCAAGAAACACTTGAAAAATGTTTAACATCCTTAGCCATTATGGAAATGCAAATTAAAACTATGTTGAGATCTCAGCTTACATCAGTCAGAAGGACCAAGATAAATAGAACAAACCAGCCGCTGGTTCCTGGTCACCCAGGTAGTACCAGACATGGACTCCCTCTCATGGTGCGTGCCTGAAGTTTGACTAGTCATTGGTTAGACACGCCCACAAATTCTATGCCTTTATCTCACCTCCCCAGCACATTTTGCAGGCCAGAAAAATTGTTAAGTGGAAGGTTTTGTGGCTGGGTTGATGTCCCGGTCCCACCACTGGAAGCCTTGCCTGGTTCCATAAGATGGCCTATTTAGGTTCCATGTCCCTCATTGCTAAGAGTCTTCACTAGGGTCACCCTTGTAGATTCCATGGAGTTACCATTGCACTAGGTTTCCACATAGTGCCCCCGAATCCTCCCAATTTTAGTAGTCTTTCCCTGTACTGTCTCCTTTCGTTTCCTGTCGTATGACCCTGGTGATCTGCCAGGCAAAAATGAAGATGCCAAGACCTTCTAGTATTTCAAAGTTTAGGGCTAAACTGGGCAGACTCTCAATTAGCTCATTTAAGCTAAATTGTCCCACTTATATCAATCTACATTCTGCCACATGGCTTGTTACCTCTGCTCAATCCCAGAACCTGCTTCTTTCTCCACATCCCTGAATAAATCTGCTTTTGCTGTTTAATTTGGTTCAATTGGAATTATTGCGGCATTGACAAGCCATTCAGATAGATATGGATTCTATTTGCATTCTTCTACATGCAGAAATCCGATTAGACCAGCACCGTTTGTTGAAGATGTTTTCTTTTCTTCAATGTATGTTTCTGACTTCTTTATTTAAAAAAAAATCAAGTGTTCATGGGTATGTGGACTTATGTCTAGGTCTTCGAATGGGTTCCATTGATTAATCTGTCTGCTTTATGCAAATGCCATGCAGGTATTTTTTATTACTATAGCTCTTTAGTACAGCTTGGAATCGTGGATGGTGATACATCGATAATTTCTTTCATTATACAGAAGTGTTTTAACTATCCTGGCTTTTCTGATTTTCCATATGGAGCTGAGTATTGTTCTTTCAAGGTCTGTAAAGAATTGTGTTGGAGCCCAGTGTGGTGGCACATGCACACCTTTAATCCCAGCACTCCAAAGGCAGGTGAATCTTTGTGAGTCAGAGCCCAGCTTAGTCTACAGAGTGAGTTCCAGGACAGTTAAAGCTACACAGAGAAAACTTGTCTCAAAAAACAAAACAATACAAGAATTATGTTTGAATTTTGATGGGGATTCTACTGAATCTATAGATTGCCTTTGGTAAAATGGTTATTTTTACTATATTCATCTTACCTATCCATGAGCATAGAAGATCTTTTCATCTTCTGGTATATTCTTCAATTTCTTTCTTCAAAGACTTGAAGTATTGTCATACAATTCTTTCACTTGCTTGGTTAGTGTTACCCCAAGATATATCCTAAGTCTAGGAGTTCCATCTCTCATGGAACAGGTGAATTTATATACAGAAAGAAGAAAAGTAATAGATACTTGTAGCCAAAAGTCTAGACTGCGACAGAGATGTTCATGAAAATCATACTGTTTTTTTCCAGGGCTCATAGTCTTGAAATGATTGGTAGACCTATGCAGCTGACACTAACTGATATAACATCTTTGTAATGAAGATTATTACCTCTACATCCAGGAACTCAAAAGAAAGCACACTCGGTTTCTGTGCTTTCTTCCAGGTAGAGTACTGTGGGCAGAATGACTGTTAGGATTTGTTATAGTTTTGGTCAACTTGCTACAAACATTGACATAGCTGAGAAGAAGGATTCTAGAAGAGGAATTGCCTCTTATCAGTGGTACATTTTTGTTTGTTTGTTTGCGAATTGATGTGTGAGGGCCCAGCCTACTGAAGGCAGTACCATTGTTTTAGGCAGTTGGGCCTAGGCTGTATAAGAAGGGTAGCTGAGCAAGTGGGAGGAAGCAAGATGGTAAGCCTCTTGGGTTCCTGCCTTCAGTTCTTTCTTCTGGCTTCCTTCAGTGGTGAGCTGTAATCTATAAACTGAAATAAATCCTTTTTCCCCACAAGGTGGGTTTTGTCATAGTGCTTATCACAGCACTAGAAAGAAAATTAGGACATGGGTTATAAGTAACAGGATAGAGGAAGAAGAGCCCTTGCTCCACAGTGGATTTTGGTATAAATGTAAGTAAAATTATCTTGTATAGAGTGACAGATATTTTAAGATTTCTGTCACCAAACATAACTCATCCCAACAAAACACATGCAATGTGAAGCATATTTTTCCTTCATTATTATTTAGTTCTTTGTTTCAGTGGTAAGAACATTAGTTATTGGGATTTGATAGTTAAATTAAAATGATTATCAGAAACTGCCTTAGTGATTTTCTTATTGCTGTGATAGGGTACATAGGAGAAGCAATTGATGTGAGGAAAATTATTTTGATCCCTGGTTTCAGTGGGCATACTTAGTTCATAATGGCAGGAACATGATAGGGTCGGGCCTAGGTCTGTAGGATCAAGAACTTCAAGGTTGTTCACACTGTGGCCAGGCAGGCGCCAAGGAGCTCAGATGGAACCAGAGTAAGTATCCATTTTAAAGCTGACTCCCACTGACTTATTTCTGCTAAGCCCTCCATGGTCCCAAAGGCTCCACAACCTTCCAAAACAGCATCACCAGCTGTGGACTCAGTGCTCAACCACATGAGCCAGTGAAGACATTTTACATTTACTCCATAGTAGAACTGGTGCTATAAAGGTGTTTAAATACAGCTTTCATTTTTTTTTTAACGTAACAGATCCATGTAGAAATTGAATAATAAATGTATTATTAAGGATTTGAAAATGCTCATGACTTTATTTTTTTTTTAAGTTTAATGACAGGTCTATACCCTAAAGAATGCTTTCATAGCTATGTGTTCATTATAACCAAGTCATGCACCCAGGCCAAGTGCCCACCCATGATGCACAGAGGCAGAAAATCTGTTGTGTGCACATGATGAAGGTTTCTTCAGCCATAAAGAGTGATATCACATCCTGAAAGAAAAGTGATGGGCTGGAGATGTGCTTTTTGAGTGAAGTCTAAAAGATAAGTGGTGTATTTTCTCTTGGTATGTGCATACAGTTTCAATTATTAAAAAAAAAAAAAAAACAGACAGACTCAAATTTAAGAGCCTCTCAGCTCAGTTTGGAAAAGAGAATGTACTCAGGTTTTTCTGTGGTCTGGATGCTGTAAAACCCCCTTCAAGGCTGTTGAAGGTTCAGCCAGGAAAGAGCAGGTGGTTTGCAGCAATGAGCCCTGCTGCTTAGTTATTTGTGTTGATATTATTTAAATGCAGATTTTCTCTCCCAGGCCCATATGATTGAGTAGCTCCTGATAGCTATGTGGAGAATTTATGTTGGTATAATACGTCTCCCCAGTGAGAAGTCACTTCACACACTTAGGGATCAATAAAGGAAAAACCTCTTTAATAATAGTACCTAACTTGCTCTGGCTAATGAACAAAAGGGAAGCAGCCTCAACCAGAAAATAGTTCATATACTTCTTATACTTATGAATTCCACATACACTGTCAATCCTTAAATCTCCTTCTGGTCCTGGACTGAGGCTGCACTTCAAACAATTCAAACAGAGACAGGAGACTGAAAATGCAGCTGTCCAGGCATATGGGAAATTATACAGCAAGGATGTTGCCAGGATTTCTTTAAGTATAGCAGTGTTGTCACCTTTTGAATGATTGTTGTCCAGAGTCATCTTGCCCACTTGTCAGCATTACGTTTCTCCTGATAAAAGAATAAAGGACTTAACAGAATACCTGAACTTGATAATGATGTTACCCTACACTGTCCCACCATGAGCTGGCCTTTAGGGGTGTGTCTTTTGTATGGGAAGCAGGGCCTAATGGTTGGTCAATCCTAAATTTTGCTCATCTCTAACTGGTCTGGTTAGGATATTACTTACTTTGGATGTTTTGGAGTCAGGTTAGATAAATCCCACTTGTGTGCTTTACAAATCTATTAGTAAATCCTTTATAATATCGATTTAATTATTTTGCATTTCTTTTACATCAGCTTTCTAAAAAAAAAGAGCATTATTGCATTTAAAGTTGTGAGGGGGCAACAAATAGTAGAGGGCAGCACCATTAAAGAGAAACCGAGCACTTTCCCCTGTGCAATGAGATGTGCGCTTTGAGCATGGAACTCCTCTCTGGAAGATAATTGGCTTAGTTTTGTTTGGTCATATTTTTGTCTTCCTGCTTTTTGTTTGTTTGTTTTGATTTTCACTTCATTTTGGTTTTTGGAGAAAGAGAGGGAAAGAGAGGGAGAGGCAGAGGGAGAGAGGGCGGGAGGGAGGGAGAGAGAAGTAGAGAGAATAAAGAAGAAAGAGAATGAATAGGGAGGGTAGGGAGGTGGGGAGGATGTGGGAGAAGTTGGGGTAAGAAAGAAACATAGTCAAAATACATTGCATAGAAAGGAGTTTTAAGTAAAATATGCGTATGTATTGGAAAGACTTTACTTTAGAAGGAAAGTGTCACACACAGGCCTTTTTGGCAAACAGTGGTCTACACTGTGGCTTACACTGACTGGTAGAACTAAAACCATACAGGTGATCTTGGTTTCTCAGGCAAGCAGAATGCAAATTAAGAGGTCATTGGTCTGATCGAAGGCTCCAGAAGACAAATAAACAAAATAAAAGCAGATGGAACCAGGCTTCTTGGTCCTGCTGCCATGTGCATGCTTTGTCACATGCTCCTGTGACAGTGGACACAACCCATGCTACGCCCACAGCGGTGCACTGCACCTTCTGAAATCACGACCCAAAGACATTCTTCCTCCATTAAGTAGGCTTAAAGAATTAGGGGGCTGGAGAGATGGGTCAGTGGTTAATAGGCTTACTGCTTTTCCAGAACACATGTGCTTGCTTCCCAGCACTCATACCAGGAAGCTGACAACCGCCTGCAACTGTGGCTCCAAGGGATTTAATGCTTTCTTTGGCCTCAGCTGACACCAATTGAACACCTCTCTCTCTCTCTCTCTTCTCCCTCTCTCTCTCTCTGTCCTCTCTCTCTCTCTCTTCTCTCCCTACCTCTCCCTCTCTGTCCCCTCTCTCTCTCTCTCTCTCTCTCTCTCTCTCTCTCTCATACACACACACACACCACATACACAGAGATTAAAAATAAATGTTAAAAATGGGAAACACTACTTTTGTATTTGGTGTTCATGCGTACCATGGTGTTCATGTAGAGCTCAAAGGACAACTTGCAGACTTGCAAGAGTTGGTTCTTTTTTTCTACCATGTAGGTTCCAGGGATCAAATCTAAATTGTCAGGTTTGTCAGGCTTGGTTCAAGCAACTTTCCCTGCTTAGCCATTTTTTTTTTACTTAAATGTATTTGTGTGTGTGTGTGTGTGTGTGTGTGAGAGAGAGAGAGAGAGAGAGGAGAGAGAGAGAGAGAGAGAGAGAGAGAGAGAGAGAGAGAGAGAGAGAGAGAGAGAGAGAGAATTATTTTGTCAGGCTCTTTGTCACTCCCACTGAAAAATAATTTAGGGTTAGCGAGGAACGTGAGTGAGGGTCAGGAAGGGTCAGCCCCAGGGCCTTACAGTACAGGAGAGACCTGGTTAGAGGAGAGCAGTGCAGATGCCATCACCAACCACACACCCCATTACTCAGCAGGGGATAAACCTCTCAGCACTTCATGCAACACTGGATGTCTCTGGCCATTTGTTGTACAGTAGGCTGAGCTCTGAGTCAACAGAGGAGCCCTGAGCTAGACAGCAAAGCCTTTATGAGCTTTAAGTTAGGAGAGATCCCATGTGAATCCAGGAGTCATAAGTTTGATGAGGACAGTGTGGGAGGAGGAGGCAGTTTGCTACAGGTTGTGGTACATTTGACCAATTGCTCATGTTGGATGGCTGAGTCTTTGCAAGTATATAAGGTGGTGAAAAGGAGGTAGGAGATCAGTTCTAGGGCATAATAGATCACAGGCAGGGAGGAGGGGGTGGAACTGGGAAAGCTGAATTAAGGATTAGTTTGGGAAAGTGATTGACCTAGATCCACCTAGAGACTTTTCTCAGTTAGAAATACTGATGTATTGGAAACGAAAATATCTCAGGTTTTACCTGGACCGAAGAGTAGACTTTAAAAAAAAAGTCAGCTATGGATGTTATGGCCCCAGAAGAAAGAGAAAAACAAAGATGTAGAAAAGAAATAAGATTCAGGGGTAAAACCAGATGTCATTTACTTATGAGCAGAAGAAGTTAAGATAGCAATCTTGCAATCTGAAATGTCAACCTGATATTTTTCAAGTTGTGTACAGATGGCCTGAAGTCCAAGATTCTTCATTCAGAAGCACCACCTTGGTGTCCAGATCTAACACTGGGAGCAGGAGAGAGCCAGCCAATCTCAGAAGAAAAGCCTGGGGAAAAAGAACAAGTCTGAAGGGCTTTGGGTTTAGGGTTCTCAGGGGACACTAAGGAAAGATTATCTTCTGGAGTAAGGAGATTGTGAGAAGACTGTTAATGCCATCAGCACAGTGGTGGAGGGGCCTCTGGGGAGAGCTCGGCCCATGTGGCAGAGTGGGGCCCTTCCCAGTTTTCACAAGAAGTGGCGTGGGATGGAGATTGAAAAGTACCTTTATTGGTTTGCAGTTTGTCATTGCTAGACAAATCAGGGAGTGGCCAGCTAAGGAATGACCAGTGATGGGCAAACATCTTCCCTGGGCATTATGGGGTCAATAGGACAGAGAAGGCAAGAATTCAAAGGGGCTGGAGAGATGGCTCAGTAGTTAAGAGGACTGGCTAGTCTTCCAGAGGACCTGGGTTCAATTCCTATAGCACCCATATGGCAGCTCAGAACTGTCTGTAACTCCAGTTTCAGGGAATCTGACATGCTCACACAGACATAAATGCAGGCAAAAGACCAATGGGTGTAAAAAAAAATCCAGAGAAACACAACTACTTTAGTTGCAGGAATTGTCACAGTTCAATTGAAATGGCTAAGCTTTATAGAAATGGCCTGCCCATCTGGGTAGACCAGAATTCTTGGGTTGGGAGCTTCAGTGGCTGTTGGCTGTTCCCAGTTCCATCAGAGAATGCTGGGATGGAGATACTGAAGGATGCCAGGGAGAAGCTCATTGGGTATAGAAGCTTGTCTGCAAGGCCTACAACTTGAGTTTGACCTCTGGGACCCACACAGTAGAAGAAGAGAACCCATTTCTGCGGGTTGTCCTTTGACTTCCATACACTGCATGGCACTCATGCACCCCCATGCATATACACAGACAACAAAGAAAGTGCAATAGTTAATAAGTGTGTTTGTGTGTGTGTGTGTGTGTGTGTGTGTGTGTGTGTGTGTGTGTGTGTGAAGTGATGCTATCAGGGACTCTTTCAACAAGGACTCTTCAGAAGCGTCCTTGCACTCTTTATAGGCAATCTGCACTGAAGAACCCAGGAACGGTTTGTGGGAGGACAGAGCACATGTGTTTCCTTTTGCTTACTGAGGGCTTCATGGGATTATATTAAGTATCAGAATAAATGTCATAAAAATAAATACAATGTAGCATCACACACTACAAATTATTCCGAAAGACAGACAAGAATGAACATTAACCAAAGTTTCCAGGAACAACTATCATTTGTATCTTAGTAAATTTAGCATTGGGATATTTTTCATGTTTCATAAGCTCGTTGGCATGCATGTGTTTTAACAAAGGTGTATACTGCAGATTGAATCAATGCCACTGTAAATGATCTTAGCAGGTAACTTTTATTATATATATGTGTGTGTCAGTATATAATAATATATAACATATTATAATACTTTGAAAAAGGCAGCTCTAAACAATAAAAACAACAGAAATACATTATTCTGCATATTCCCAATATCTGCATACCACACACTGGGTATCTGGACTTAGAAATACCTTACTCAATACTGATTCACCTTGCACTCATCTGTAAACTTTTCCACCACCGAAGCCAGTGGTAATGTGAAGCCACCTCAGCATGCACCCTACCAGGTGCAAGGGACATCCTCTCCTGCCGGTCTAACAACTTCTCACAGTCTTGTGATGGTTGAAGAGTGCGTTTTCTCTTTGAGTTTCCATGTATCTCAGAAAGCATTGTGAAACCCACGAGAAGTACTTGTGTAACACACTGTTTCTGCTTGTCATCTGACTCATAACTCTGATGTCGTGGAACTTACTGAAAATGCAGGTGATTTCCTAGGGACTGCCACAGTTTTTCTAAAATTTATGTCTTGTTTACTGATGGAGATGACTCTTTCCATTACCCTGCTCTCTGCACACAGACACACCTGTTGGTCATCTCTGAAACCAAGATCGTGTTGTAAGAGATAGCAAGGGGCTAATATTCTGAACTTTATAAGTGAGGCAAAAACATATTTATCTTCTTTCGTGGAAAAATGGAACATCTGTGCTTGGTGTTCTAGTCCCCATTTTTCTCCTGGGATTTCACAGCTCAGTGACCTGCACTTTCCTAACTTGGTATATAATTTATTCACTCATATGGAGTATGGATTCTATGTCATTGCTTAAAGTTCACCCTCTGTTTTAGTCACTGGCTAAAATATCCTGTGCATTATTTCTAGACAGATTGACTATGAAAAGGGAAGGCGGGCTGTGCAGAAGTGCATAGTGTGTGCATGTTTATGTGCAAAGAGCACAGAACATCATAACCCCTGGAGAAAACAGACCTCTCCAAGGTGAGCACTCTGCAACCTTTCCTCCTGTGTCTGCAGATGCAAGACTTCTTATGTGCTGTGTGTTTGGACAAAAGGAGCATTGCCCGAGTTAATGAAGGTAGAATTTGTTTAGATGATCATGAAAGAATTTAGAGATGTATACTGGTATGTATCGGGGTTAATTAAAAGGACAAAAATGAGACAAGAACAAAGAAAACTGAGATCCGAGAGTATAGCTGTCCATCAGGCAGTGACTTCACTGCGGAGGATAAGAGGTAGTTTAGGGCAGTGGAAATGGTTAGGGAGGGCTCAGTCAAGAACAGAAGAAGGGCCTTGTTTAATCTAGTGTTCCAAGGTGACTGGCTTGAGTGACCGTCAGCAAACAATAGCTAAACACTTTCCCAGAAGAGCCTTCCAATGTGTCCTCACAGCCTCCTGGGTGTAGACGGTGACTGGGTTAATACTCATGAGGTCAATTCTATGCCAACCGTTTTCAGTAAGTATATAGGTCTTGACTCACAAAGGGAGGTGAAGGAACAGAAACAATTCAGCAAGTATCACATGGAGGCAAGGGTGGATTTAAAGGCCATTTAATGGGGCAAAGCCAGAAAAGTGCATCTTTTTTCCCATAGAGAATCCCAGAGTTTCACTTCAGCTGAGCTTAGGGGAACCAGAAAGCATTCAAGGTACATAAGACCTTCTGGTTAACTCAAAGGCTCTGAAGAAACTTTAGAAGGTGCGGATGAAGACACTACAGCATGTGTTTTTAGGGTACAAATAGAGAGTGTGGCAGAGTATTGCTCAATGGTCTCCAGACAATGCAGACACAGATGCAGACAGGAAAATGGAGGTCAGCAGCTGGCCATTGGCTCTTCAAATACCTGGCTGGCTATGGACTGTCTTACTTCTGCTTCGTCTTCTGCTGGCTCACTCCTGGAGTGACAGTCGTAGGGTACACCTCAGGAACCTTGGACTGGCTTGGCTCTGGTACCTTGGAGTATCCCTGGTCAGGTTCCTTGGTGTAGCCCTGATCAGGGACCTTGGTATGGATTGACCCTGAGGCATTCACATAGCCAGGCTCTTGAACATTGCTAGAGCATGGCCCTGAGCTTGCCTCAGGGATATTGGTAGAGCATGGCTCAGGAACCATGGCACAACCTGGGTCAGGGATGTTGCCAGAACATGGCCCAGGCATTGTAGTGTAATCTGGCCCATGGATGTTGGTGGAGCATGGCCCAGCAACTGTGGTGTAATCTGGCTCAGTGATATTGGCAGAGCATGGCCCAGGCATTGTAGTGTAATCTGGCCCAGGGATGTTGGTGGAGCATGGCCCAGGCATCATAGTGTAATCTGGCCCAGGGATATTGGTGGAGCATGGCCCAGCAACTGTGGTGTAATCTGGCCCAGGGATGTTGGCAGAGCATGGCCCAGGCATTGTAGTGTAATCTGGCTCAAGGACAACCGTGTAGCCTGGCTCGGGCACTTTGGTGCTGCATGGCTCTAGAATCTTGCTGTTTCCTGGTTGTGGAACATCTGTGCGGCATGGCTCCGTGGTAGTTGTGGGCACAAATTGTCCTTGTGGTGGAGGCTGACAAGGTTGCTTCACTTGATGCTGTTGAGGCTGAGGAGGTGGTACAAAGGGCTGCTTTTGCTGGTAGGAACTCATGCTGGCCCTAGGTGCAAGACAACTGATTGAGTGTTCTGAGGGAATTGGTAGAGTCCAACCTTTTCTCATTGCATTCCCCCTATAAATTAAAGGCTCTTCTATTTCCCCGAGGTGAATGAAAATCATAGGTTGCTTTTATATTACTCACTCATTTTTAATATAAAGAATTAAAGTGGCTTGATCATCTCTCTTAAGAAATAAATGGTTATGGTCAATTTCAGTATAAGGCAGAGTTCACATTCATCAGAGTTAGAGATCACAGGAGACGTTAGAACCCTCTCTCCCCTACCTGGTAGTTGGTTCGTGGATTGTTTGGAAGTTAGACAGTTATAGGCAGTTTGCTTTGTGATTAAGCCTACAACCAGAAGAGGGGCCAACCTCCAGCTCCAGATTATTGTTATTTAGTAATTATTATTTTAACTTAATAATATTATTTAATAATAAACATTATTTAATTAACAATGTATTTGTTATATATTGTTATTATTATTCATTAGATAAAGCTATGTGTCCTAAACCAACGAAGGAAGAATTTGGGAAAAGAAGGAAGACCTGGCCTATGGGAAGAAAGGGCAGAAATATCTTGAGATCTTGTCTGTGTCAATGCAGCACTGTGGACATCTTTGTGTGGGAAAGTTTGGGCCAGAGAGACACCTAAGGACCCATCCCGTGGAATGGATACCAGAAGGTTCACTCTTTTGTCCCTTTAACCTTTTTTCCTTCTTGTGTAAACTAGTTGGGTTGTATAATAAAGTTTAATTATTAAGAAACAGAGCCAACATCTTTGCCTTTTTCTCTGCTGGCATCTTTTTCTGCTGAATGGTACATTAGAAACTGCTCCCTTGTCACTGGTCTTTGGAATTTGCTATTTTGTTCCCCATATTTGTGTAAGTACAGGCCTTCTTTGTTTTCTTTCTCCATGTTGATTTTTTTTTTACCCTATGTAAGTGCATAGGCCATAAACAGAACACAACTCAAACCGATAGTTTGGCTCGTAGGGTTGCTGTGAATTTCTAGGTTTTCAATCATTTCAGAGAATAATAGTGTTAAAAAAGTCTGGAATAGAAATCTCATAGGAAGGCTTTCTGTGACCCTCCCCCTGTGGCTGGAAGATTCATATCTGAGCCCCAACTCACACTTTTCCTATACATCTGCTTACTGTGAGTTCTCGATGCATTGCTGCTTGTTCATAGAGGCTCACTCACAGCGTGTCTCTCTCTCTCTCTCTCTCTCTCTCTCTCTCTCTCTCTCTCTCTCTCTCTCTCTCTCTCTCTCTCTCTCTCGTCTTAGCAAGAATCTGACTCTACTATTTCCAGTAATCAAAGTGATTACTTACTATAT
Organism: Acomys russatus; assembly: GCF_903995435.1. Taxonomy (NCBI): domain Eukaryota; kingdom Metazoa; phylum Chordata; class Mammalia; order Rodentia; family Muridae; genus Acomys; species Acomys russatus. The sequence goes on from NC_067151.1 coordinate 63,985,174, forward strand.
GTTAGGAAATTATGTCCCTGTATTTTACTCATTGAGGGATTATAAGTTCTTTAAGATTTGAGCACACATTTGAGCAGTGTCTTTGAAGATGAAAATTCTCAACAAGATCAGAGGACCCTGAAGGGCCTGGTTGTGATATCTCATCCATGACTTCCTGTTAGCACAATGTACTCTGCTGCTCTTCACAGAACCCCCCCCCCTCAGCTATAATTAGAGAAGTAAGTGAAAACATATGCAGTGAAAATAAAGTAGATAAACTTTTAGGTTGTCAAGAGTTCCCAATCAAGATAAACACCACAGAGTGGCTGTTAGAAAGTTCTAGATGGGGAGTCTTACCTCAGATGCTGGAGCTCTCTGACTCTTGGATCTGTTGAGGGATCTATGGTCAGCTGGGTTTTTATACAGAAAATGAGCCCTTCCTTAAGGAAGTGGAGTTTTGGAGTTGCTCTGCCTTCATTCCAGCTTTTGTGAGTGAAAAATCTGTGGCTTAACATTGTATCCGTGCTTGCCCTCTGACGGTGATGTCAGCTGGCCTGACTCTAATGTCCTCCCTTATGGTGTGGCTGGTAAGACGGGGGATCAAGCTTCCTGAGAGGTGATGAATTAAATCAAGAGGAAGTGCTAGATGCCGTGGGCCAGAAACAACCATGTCCACTAATCCAGTTTAGCTTTTCAGTATTTGGAGTGGATGTAGAGGTCTTTCTGGTTCTTCTGGGAGGTCACAGGGAAATGACAGTGAAGAGCTCGTGTGTCAGTGAAGTCACACTGCGGAGGGGGATAGGAGGCTAAAGGAATGTTTTGGAAACTGGTTCTTGTCTTAGTGAAGGAAGCCCTTAAATGCCAGGCTGACTTTTAGACATTTTTAAATTGAAAAACTTTGATAACCATGTAATATGCCTCTTCATGAGGTAAAAAAAAACAAAAAAAAAAAAAAAACAAAAAAACAAAATACAAAACAAAAACAAAACAAACCTCCCCCCCCGATGTTCTGATTTATGCAAACAAAATGGCTAAAAATCAAATCAAGGTTATTAGTTTATGTGTCACTTCAGATGTTTTGTTTCTTCTTCTTCTCAGGGCAAATGCGTTCAATACCCTCTCTCCCAGCCCACTGAGACATGCTGTGCATTGCAGTTCATTTACTTACCGCGTGGTGCCATTAAATATACCCCTGTCCCTACTACTGTTTCCAGCCTCTGATAACCACAATTCCACTTTCAACTTCCATAAACCATGTGTTTTAGAGCCTACATATAAGCCAGACAGTGTGATATTTGTCTTCCCCGCTTTACTTACCACAATGGTCTCCATTTCCATCCATATTGTTGGAAATGAAGTACTCTGTTCTTTGTTATGGCCAAGTATGACCCTGCTGTGGATGTGTACCCCGTTTCCTTTATCCATTAATTGTAAATGAGGCTGCAATAAACTTCGGAGTTCAGGGTTTGTTTGTTTTTTTTAAAAACATGTCGATTTCATTTCCGAGGAGGATATGTCTAGTAGTAGGATTGCAGGGTTATAAAGAACTATTACTTTCAGACTTTTCTGTATTTCACATAAGCTGTAGTAATTTATATCCCTACCAGTAATGAATATGAACTTTCCTTTCTCTGTATCCTGGCAAGAGTCTGTTGATTTTTTTTTTTTTTTTGGTAATAGCCATTCCTGGATGTGGTATCTCATAGTTAAGAGTGCTGAACATTTTTTAATGTGTCTATTCATGATTTTAGAATGATCTTATGATTATAGGCTATTAACATCCTATCAGATATGCAGCTAAAAGGCGTTTCTTTAATTCTGAAGCTGTCACTGAACAGTAATGCTTATTTTATTTTACCTTGCAGAAGCTTTTGAGCCTCATCTAGTGCCAGTTCTCAACTTTGGTTTTTGTTGTTTATATTTTTGTGTAATATCCAAACACTTTTGCCCGGGCCGATGTCTTGAAGAATTTCTCATGCTTTCTTCTAGCAGATACAGCAGTTTTCACTGCACACCTAAGTCCTGTAATCCATTCCCAGCTGAGCTCTGTAACTAGAGAGAGATAGCTAGGCTGGTGTAATGCCCCTGCACGTGTGTACTGTATGCATGGCTCTGCTCAATGAGGCGTCCTCCTTTCCTGTCATGGTCTTCGCTCCTTTGATTGGTGCAGTTGGTTGTAAATGTGTGGGGTTTATTTCAGAGCTCCCTATACTGTTCCAATGGTCAGAGAGTGTTAGTTTATGTCAGTATCATGTGCTTTTGGTCTCCAAAGAACTGGTGTGTGTTTTCAAGTGAAATACTGAGATGCCTTCAGCTTAGTGGTCAAGATAGATTTGAGAATTTGGTGACTTTTGTGGTTTCTTACAAATTTCAGGACTTTTTTTTTGTACTTCAATATTTTAATATTTTTGGTAGGTATTACATGGATATTTTAACATGATAAATGTTTCCAACCCAAGAGCATGGAATATCTTTCCATGTGTTTGGAGCCTCTTCAATTTCTTCTATCAGTGTTTTATAGTTTCCGTTGTAGACCTTATCATATTATTATTAAGTTTATTAATAGATATTTTATTGTGGTTGATACTGTAAGTGAGATTTGTTACTTTAATTACTTTATATGGATACTGCTATGCATATGTAGAAACATTATATTGATTTTGTATCATGTATTACTGAATTCACTTATTGGCTTTAGTATTTTTTGTGACCCCCCCCCATATAGTTTTCTATATATGAGATGCTACAATTTCTTATCTTTATGCTTCTTACATTAATGTTGCTTATTTTAGGAGACGTTCACATTTCTGGGCCTGCGGGTGCTTTTGAAGCTGACTAAAACCCTCACTATTGACTCTCTCCTAGGTCCTGGTTAGACCAGCAGGCAGTGCCCTGGCCATGCACACCTTGCTTCCAGGTCTCCGGGAGCATGAACTTCTGAACTCAAGCAGGACACCAGGCTTTGTTCTGCTGTCTGGTAAGAACCAGGGCTTGAGCAGCTGCAGGTAATTGGAGCTGCTGGATGCTAAAGTCGTCTCTTATTCACGTGGCCGCTATGTTAGTTACTCTTTTCATCACTGAGACAAAAATAATGAGCAGAAACAACTTAAATGAGGGCCAGTTTGTTTGGTATTTCATCTCTTAAACGTATATATTGTTGTAGGGAAGATGTGGAAGCTGGGATTGCTTTGTTTGTGGCAGGACGTGGTGGCGTGGCTTGTTAACATCTCAGTGGATCAAGAAGCAGAAAGCCAAGCCAGAAGTGGGAAAAATGTGTGATTGCTCAAAGCCATGTACCTCTGTGGCCCTTTATTTGACAGCTAGGCCTAGAGTCCAAATGTTCCACAGTGTCCAAAGACAGTGCCACATACTTGGAATCAAAACTACGAGCCTTTGGGTTCATTTAACACTTAGATTATAAAAGCTCTGCTACCAGAGGGTACCTTTATTGGAATTCAGCAGTTAAAAAGAGTTATAGGAGGAGGTCTTATGATCCCATGGCCAAGATGGACAAGTTGACTGCTCTTCAATAAAAGGATGAGGCTGAAGGAAACTCCAGAATGGCCTATTAGTTTTTTTTTTTTTTAATTCACTATGAAGATATTTTTCTTCCTTGGCTGGACCACTGGTTGTGGAGGCTGTACCTAGAAACTGGCCATATAAGGATCCAACTAATCCTCCAAGTCTTCTGTGAATGACCGGATCAGCACTGCCAGTGTGATGTGCTGTTAGCTGGAATTGCTTCCCCAGTGGTGCTGCTGGAAGGGACGCTGTGCAGCTACTGCAGTCTGTATGCTGGCTCTCATGCCTTCTGCCTCCCTACTTTATCTCTGCCTTGCCCCACGTATTCTAGCCATTGTGTTTATCCCTGCTTTCTGTGTGAGGAGAGAGCAGATTGGACCTTCTAGGAACCACCCCAGAATGCTAAGATAGCTGAGTACTTCTGCCTAGTCTGAGGGCTCTGGATATTTCTCTCTATGTCATGGTGTGATGACAGGGTGGAAGGGTGACATTCACTGGATACTATGTTCTCCACTGTTTACAAATGCCACTGAGAGTGGACAGCAACGACTGACTAGATATATCCTAGCACGAAACAATATTGGAGGCCACGATACTAGTGGTGTTAGCTTTCTCCTGTGTGACACAGAAACGAGAAAGCTCTGATTCTATGAGTCCGTAATCCACACATCTTCAATCACAATAGAATGAATCTTGGTTCTTCCTCAGTAAACAATCGTTTACCACACACTCCCTTCATCAATCCTCAACATGCACAGAACTCTTCCTTCTGTACGCCCTGTCACTGTGTTACCTCCCACAGGCCTAAAACCCCAGGCTCAGCCACCATCCTTAGCTCCTCCCGTGCATCTTTCAGAGCCACTTTACCCTCACATACTCTCTGGTCACACCTGGTGCTCAGTAGGTATCTTGTTACTTGTATAAATAGATCCATAACTTTGGGGAGGAAAGAAAGAGATCGGCAACCAGAGGGGAAGAGGGACAAGAATGATGAGGATGATGGTGAGGAGGAGGGGAAGGAGAAAGGGAAACAATGAAAAGACAACATGCACTCGCTGCTTTAAGGTAGGTTGGTGGACAGGATTCACTGACATATAAGATAGTTATACAGTGAGCTGAGAAGGTATGGACAGTCCAGCTGCCTTCCCCACCCATCCCCTTCTCTTCTCTTCTCTCTCTCTCTCTCTCTCTCTCCTCTCTCTCTCTCTCTCTCTCTCTCTCTTCTCGTCTCTCTCTCTCTCTCTTCCTCTCCCTCCCCATCCCCTGCTCCTTCCCTCCCCCTCCCTCCCTCTCTCTCCCTCCCTCCCTCTCCTTCCCCCTCCCTCCCCCTCCTTCTCTCTCTCTCACCCTCCTTCTCTCCTTCCCTCTCTCCCTCTCCCTCCCCTCCCTCACTCTCTCTCTCCCCCTCCCTCCTTCTCTCTCTCTCTCTCTCTCTCTCTCTCTCTCTCTCTCTCTCTCTCTCTCTCTCTCTCTCTCTCTCTCCTAGTGTCTAGGCAACCATCTCCCTCTGGAATGGTTCCAGGACCACATTACTGCTAAACTTCAATCTCCGTTATCAATTAGGTCTCATGTAGCATTGAGTTCAGGTTCTTTCTTCACAGAGCATCTTTTAGGAACTTAGTCACAGGGAGCTCCAGCCAGATGTTCTGCTCACTGGGGCTTCTGTCTTCCTTTCCTCTGTCTTCTATCACATTCCCTTCAAGTTTGCAGGGACCTGTTTGTGGACTGTTCTGAGTTTCTCGTGTGCCCTTCTCATCTGATAGTCACTTTGGAAATGGGGTCTCTTGTGTCCCCACCCCCAGCTCCCCTTGATTCCACTTTTCCACCAGCCCTGTCATTTCTGTTCCTTTGGTTAGGTCTGGTCAGTGGCTGAATACTGAGTCTTTCTGCTTTCCAGAGTGTTGATTATTTGTGATTGGTGTTTCATATGCTAATGTACCTCATTTCTGTCTCAGAGGAAAAATTTAGTGGCTTTTGATGGCAACCTCTATCTCCTCAGAGTCTTTGGCTTTCCCCACTGTGTCCCCTCTGTGGTGACTGAAGCTGCTTCTCTTCCAGTTTCATTGTCCTTGGACTTTTTTGGGATGTTGTTTTGGATGATGGTGGATATCTCTTAGGTAGCCTCCAAATTGTCTTAGCGGCCATTTGAAGCACTCTGATGCACAGCTGGCCCTCTCCTTTCTTCACTGTTTAAGGGTTATTTAAGGAGAATGGCCTGTCCATTGGCTAGATCTGGGTAGGGGTTCGAAGTTTACTGCACAGTTGAGTGGAGAGTGGGGACTTTCACACGAACTCTGGTGCCTCATATTTGACCATGTCCCCTGGATGGGGAGGCCTGGTGGCACTCAGAGGAAGGATAGCAGGCTACCAAGAAGAGACTTGATACCCTGTGAGCATATACAGGAGGAGGAGGTCCCCCTCAGTCACAGACATAGGGGAGGGGAGTAGGGGGAAAATGGGAGGGAGGGAGGAATGGGAAGATATAAGGGATGGGATAAGAACTGAGATGTAATATGAATAAATTAATAGAATATATTTAAAAAGAATTGCTTAAGGACACACTCTGAGGTCCCTGCCAACTATTGGAGGATGTGTGGAACCTTGAAGTACAAAGTAGTTAAATCTCAAGGACTTTGCCAGTGGAATTCTGGTGCTGGTCAGAAGTATTTTTTCTTTTATTATCACCAGAGCAAAATCTCTGCGACACAGTCTCTCTGTCTCTTCTCAGAAGGCTGCCTGTGGACAAGACCTAGACCTAGCTGCTCTTGGTGTGTGGCCACTATCTTTTTGTTTTTATTTTTCTTCACTTTCTTTTCATAAAATATGTATATTTTACTTTTAATTCTGTGCATGCAATATTAGTACACCTAAGTGCCAGTGCCCACGGAGGTCAGAGGCATCATTTCCTCCTGGGGCTGGAGTTACAGGAGGTTTTAAGAAACATCACATGGGTGCTAAGAAGCAGACTCCAGTCCCTGTAAGAGCAGTAGGGTCTCTTAGCCTTTCAGGATGAGACTTGACAGGATGTGACCACATGGTGGGGGAGGAGGTCCCCTTCTGTCACAGACTTAGGGGAGGGGAATAGGGTGAAGGAGGGAGGGAGGAAGGAACGGGAGGAGACAAGCAAGGGGATAAAAAATTTAGATGTAATCTGAATAAGTTAATTAAAAAGGAAAAACATTTATATATCAAGCTAAAAACCAAAACAAAACAAAAAAACCTCTTAGGCTGTGTGCCATCTCTCTAGTCTGCTTTTAACTAATCTTACTTCTTATTCCTTTACTTTTTAAAAATACCTTTGGAAATAAGTTATATAGGCATAAAATTTTGTTTCAGATTGTTTAAGAGTAATTTAGGCTAAGATATTTTTCAGCATGTATATATTTTATTGGGAATGAAGCAGTGAGAGCAGACTGTTTTTCAGTGACATAAGTCAGTGTTTACTCAAGAACTAAAATTGTCTGCTATGTCAGCATAAACGTTTGGCGTTGATCTACAGGTTTCTCTAGAGGCTCTGAAGCCGCACTGTCAGGTAGAGCACTATGACCCCCCGGTTGTTGGGTTTACTCTTTCCATATACTGTAACACCAATGGTGCCCAACCATGAAGAGGCGCAGATAAAATCAGCCAAGGAAATGAGTGCAGAGGGCGGAATCCAAACGATCTAGGTATGAGTTGCTACTTAATCATTCTTCATTGCAATCACATGGCAGCTCTTGATCCCTTCAGCAACAGTGAGTGAAAACCCGTATGGTGTGTTTCCAGGTCAGGTCACCAAGCTTTAGTGTGCTGGGTTTCTATTGAAACTGACTAGGCATTCAGTGTAAAGCCCTTCCAGAAGCCAGCTTGATACAACATGGTGGAGGCTTCCAAGCGAACAATAAAAGGCATTCAATAAATTGTATCATGAGGACAAATTATATGTGGTGACCCAAGGTGCCAAATACGGTAAAAAAAAAAAAAAAAAAAAGATATCACCGATATGAGGCATGCTAGTTCATATGTTCAGAACTCATATCCTAGGACTCAGCAATCTCTTTAGGGTGAATATGCCTTAAATATGGAATAATAAATTGAAGGTGTAGTTTATATTATATACACATATATATTACCTTATAAGGCCATAGCAGATGTTTTAGTGCTTTCATACTAATGATTGTTTGTTCATGTTTTCCCTGCCACTTTTGTAGCCTCAGCAAACACATGCCCATATGGATAAGCTGATGGCTATGTTAACCTAGCTCTTTCTCAGATCAATATAGCATCCTGAAGACCCTTTAACTCTACAGTATTAATATTATTATATGCTTTATACACATAGGATATTTGACACCGACGACATCCGGGTCACAACATTTGGGTGTATGACAATGGATGGAAAACAGGTTTTATCCTAGAACTAATGGAGAATTACACACGCATCTGCGCCCTCCGTATATCAGTCGGCAGTGGCGCGCCGATTTCTGTGATCCCAATTGAAATAAAGCCGTACATGGCAGCTCAATCTATGGGTTTGAGCGAAGCTAGATTTTGCTATTTCATAGAACATTAAAAGGGTATTGTAATTCTCTTGGGAAGTTAATTTATATGAGTGCTGCTGCCAGGTGACTCTAATGGACTTAGACATATGTAATGTTCCCATAGATGGTGATATGGGTTTGTGGGATGTAGTGTCCCCATAGACGATATGGGTTTGTGGGTGTAATGTCCCCATAGATGATATGGGTTTGTGAGATGTAGTGTCCCCATAGATGATATGGGTTTGTGGGATGTAATGTTCCCATAGACGATATGGGTTTGTGGGATGTAATGTTCCCATAGATGATATGGGTTTGTGGGATGTAATGTCCCCATAGATGATATGGGTTTGTGGGATGTAATGTCCCCATAGATGATATGGGTTTGTGGGATGTAATGTTCCCATAGATGATATGGGTTTGTGGGATGTAATGTCCCCATAGATGATATGGGTTTGTGGGATGTAATGTCCCCATAGATGATATGGGTTTGTGGGTGTAATGTTCCCATAGATGATATGGGTTTGTGGGATGTAATGTCCCCATAGATGATATGGGTTTGTGGGTGTAATGTCCCCATAGATGATATGGGTTTGTGGGTGTAATGTTCCCATAGATGATATGGGTTTGTGGGATGTAATGTTCCATAGATATGGTGTTGTGGGAAGGCCACTGGCCTTCATTGTCTCATCTCAATCTAGATTAGAATAGTCAAGATCTGTGAAATTATAAAAACTGTTTCTTTCCAACAGTGGATCGCATGATTCTGAATTACCAGTAGGAATACTACCTCCCCCCAAAATGAATGAATAGACACATACAGCTTCTCTGCCAAGTTTGACAGCACATTGAAGAATAACCAATGCAAACACTTCACAAGTACTTCCAAAAAAAGAAAAAAGAAAAAAAGAATAATCACATTCCAACTTTTATATTATGAACTTTTAATTCCCTCGGCAAGGTTTATTGTTATCACATCCAGTCAACACAATGTTAAATGTTGTCAGTAGTTCAATTAAACAAAAAGGAAATAAATCAAGAACTAAAAGTAAAAGTAAAACATTTTCTTTTGTACAGTACCTGATGACATGGTTTTGAACATGAAAACTCAAAGTAATAGGTAACACTTGTTAAGAACTGAGTATGTTCAAGAAAAGCACAAGATTAATGTGCAGAAGTGGGTTATACCTGCACCCTAAGCAACAATCCACCCTTGATGTTAAAGACAGTTCTATTTAGGTGCAAAATTGAAATAAAAAACTTTTAACAAGATAATGATAGGATATATGCCCTGAAAGTTTTAAAAATACTGAGGAAAGTTAATGAAGACAGAAGTAAATTTAAGAACATCCCATAGTCATTGACTCTTCATACTGTAAAAATGACGGAGTCCTGCCAGCAGTGGTGGCGCGTGCCTTAAATTCCAGCACTCGGGAGGCAGAGGCAGGTGGATCACTGTGTGTTTGAGGCCAGCCTGGTCTAGGAGAGCCTAGGCTACACAGAGAAACCCTGTCTCGAAAAACCTAAAAAACAAAAACAAAAATGGCAGAGTCCTATGTTGGCCTACAAGTTAAACACAGTCCATTCCCCTGACAAGTAGGCACTAAATCTCACACAGAATAACAAGGCAGAATAAAAGAACTTACAAAAGAACAAATAGGAGGACACACTTTGCTACTTCAACACTTGGTTCAAAGTAACTGTGCCAAAATATTTACTATTATAGATACATATATATAGGGCAATGAAACTGGATTGAAAGTGGATAGCCTACTTGCAAGGTAGTTCTAAGATCATTAATTAATGAAAAGAAATCTTTTCTATAAATAATAATTGGGAGGCTACATAGCAAAATAATGTGGTCAAAATACTTAAATCCTTAGTATAAATACTAAACCTATACAACACTGAAGAGAAAACAGAGGTTGTCTTAAAATTTGAAAGACTACAGCCATTATTTCCCCTTTGTGTTCCCTTTTAGTTTTAATCCCTTTATTGATAGTTATATTTTTCACATTTAAATTTTCTGATTCTTACCACATCTTTATTAAGTACTTTGAGGAATTTTAAGTTTTGAATTATAATCTTTTTGTCTTATATTTGGTTTTTTGTTTGTTTTTTTTTTAATTATCATCAGGCATTTTCATGTTTGTTTCTATTAATTCAGCTTTTATATTTGGGAAGGATCATAATTCTCCCTTTCTTTGAAGGTTTTCTGTCATTTTGATAGCTGGGCATTTGACTCTAAAATATGGGCTAACCGTAAAATAAATTTTGCCGTTATCAGAGTTTATAAGCATCTTTTTCGTTATATTATTCTAAGGTGGGCCTGTGACACCTAAACCTGAGCTGTGAACTTAAGGCTCTTTCAGTTCTTTCATCAGCCTGTCACTCACCTTGATAATATATTGGTTACCTTTTGCCAATGTGAAAAAACAGCACAGACAAAAGCAACTTATAGAAGGAAAAGTTTCTTTTTATTTAGTGTTCACTATGACTGAGACACCATGGCAGCAGAAGCAGGAGGCTGGACAATCATGTCTTTATCTACATGCAGGAGGCAGAGAGAGTGAACTGGAAGTGAGGCAAAGCCTAGAAGCTCTCAAAACCTGCCCCAGGCAACATACTTCCTTCAGCAAGTCCCAAATAGTGCTAACGACTGGGGACAAAATATTCATATACATGAGCCTATGGGGGGACATTTCTCATAAAACTACCATATTCCATTTCCTGGGTTCCATTGTCATGTGAATATATCTATATTCAGTCCAATTTTAAAGTCATCTTTAACCATCTTTAACACTGTTCAAATGTCCAAAACCTGAACTGTTTTCTAAGACTCAAGCCAGTCTTCTAAGCTACAGTGGCACAGAATATACATTCATATTCTAAAAATGAAGAGTGGGGACATAGTGGAAAAATACTGGATCATGGAAAGACTGAAACACAGTCAGACAAATAACAAATTCTATTGCTCCATGTCTACTGTCAAGTGACTTAGATATATCTACTTTCTAGCTTTGCTGCCTACAACATACATCTGGTTCCATACTGTATTCAGCTGTCCTTGCCAGATGTCTCATGGATCTCACATTTTTAACATTTTGAGATCCTCATCTCAAGCTAGGCTTCACTCTCCCAACTTCACACAGTGGCCTCCCATCATTTCAAGGCCTTCATGCAGAGACTGCCCTAGCACATGTTGCTTGGCCTTGATGATCCTCTGAAGCTCCAGAGGAAAAATCTACATCTCTTTCATTTTTCATGCCTCCAAAGCCAATACCACATGTGCCACACTGTCAAGTTCAACTGACTACTTGAGGTGGACCCTGAACCCCCTTTGACTGTATTAGTAGCAGTTTTTGTACACTGCAAATATTTTTCACAGGAGAAAGCAACACCTTAGGCTTTCTCCTTCTACGAACTGGAAGCTTATCTGGGTGGAGTTTTGTCCTGAACTCCCCTTCCCCACTCTTCTAGAGAAGAGCAGGCCTTTCCTTAACACCAGAAATTTCCTCAAGAACTGTAACCACTTTAAAATAGGCTTTGCCTGTAATACTTTCCTGGTTCCCTTTTTCTAAAAAAAAAAAAAAAAAGCTATACATTTTTCCTGCCCCACTAATTCTTTTTCATTGTAGATCTTTGTAAAAGTTTTCAAAAACACCCATCCCACAGGCTCCCTCTGTCTTAAAATAAGATGCTGGCCATTGCACTGTATTGCCCTCTGCTTGTCAGTTGCCTCTAAACTGCTTTATTGACATATCAGGGGGACAATTTGGGAGCAGAGTTTACATAACAGTTAGACAGGAAATCCAAATTTAAACTACACAATAATCTTGTGCCTACAAGTGGAATACAAAGTCAAACCAAGTATACTTCTATGCACTAAGAATGAGCAACTTGAAAAGAAAGTTAAGAAAATAATTCCACTCAAAAATAGAATAAAAACAAGAAACATCTTAGGAATCAATGGAAAGAGAAATGGAATTGTAACTTTAAAACTGTAAAACTTGGTTGAAATAAAAATAAAGAGGGCATAAAACTAGTGGAAAGATCTCCATATTCATTGATTGAAAAGATTTCACATTTTTATGAAAGGCCAACCATCTAAATTGAGGTACAGATTCAATGTCATACATTTCAAAGAGTCAATAATGCCTTGTAAAAATATAAAAACATTTATAAAATTGAGCTAGAATCTCAAGTGATTTTAAGTGGCCAGAAGAAAAGGGAGAAGGGACACATAACTGGAAGTGCTGGCTACGTGAGAGTTTCGATGAGTATGGTGCATTTGAGACTGATGCAGAGTCAGATATGACCAGGCAGCTTTAATGAACTGACATCACCGATACTGAATCAATGTAAATACAGCTCTCTGGAGGGAAAACAGTCTGGTACCTGTCCAATATGGCCCCTGATTTGTAGAGAAATCTAGGAACTCCTAAGATATTTGGGGGACCTTGAAAATAATTCACAGGTAATTTGTAGTCCCCTAGGACTAAAATCTGGGTCCAAAGTTCTTTCTATTTTTTAGAGTTGTATAGCTGGTCCTTGCCCTCCCAAAGGATCTTTTAAAAAAAGGCTCTGAATAAACTAGACAACTTGACATGAGATTCAAAGGAGTCATCATGAGTCATCACTCCAACAGGTCTTGAATGGGCTGGCTCTGTACCTTAGGCTGCCTTTGTTGGGTCACAGAGGATGCTTTGAGCCAAACATCCAGAAATCTCATCAGGTGACCTTTTACCAAGTGTTTAAAGATAGGCTCAGACTTTTTTTTTCCATTTTAAAATAGCTTTAGTTAACCTGGGGCAGGACAGATATCAATCCTCTAAATTACCTCCCATAGTGGGGCAGGCATGGGATCCCTGCCTCAATCCCATGCCATCTGCTTCAAACAACTTCTATCAAGTTACCTCCCATCCATAATCCCAAATACTTGTTAATGTTTTTCATCAGCTCAGACTTTTTAAATGAACAAAAGATGAGTGACTGAAAAATAAACTTACACTGTTCAAATGATAAAGAGAGAGTGAACATTAGACAGGCATCTTTAAGTACTCTTTTAAATCAGGTCTTTACCTTAGTCCTCATCCTCATGGGACCCAAGGGCATAGTTTTGCCAAGAATTCTACCTAGTTAATTTAAAGACAACTTCTCACCCTTAGCACCTGGTCATCGGGGCTTGCCTTTATCAATAACCTTGTCAAGTAGGTTTTCTGAGAACCTCCCTACTCCCTGATGCTTCTTTCTACCTATTTTCAACTTGTTGACTCCTCATCTACACATTACTTCTTTATTTTAATGTTTTAAACTTTGCAGTGGGATGTGCGGAAGCACAGTCTAATGTTAGAGGGGTCAGAGATCACTGGAGGTCGTGGGGCCTAGGGTCACACAAAAGATGTGTGAGGCATGATACTGTCTTCTGAGTCAGACCTCTGCTCTGGGCTCACTAGCATGCTCTGGGCATCAAGATCATATTTTTTTTTATCACCTTCAGAATCCTTGAATTGATCTTAGATAAAAACAATTCAGCAGAATTCTTCTTGTTAAAATTTTATATGAGATATAATACAATCATAAAATATAAATATAAACACCTCTATGAGATTTTTTGTCTACCATTATTCCATGTTTCAAGCTAGTGGATTTAACAACAACAACAGCAGCAGCAGCAACAACACACACACACACCAGCTACATGAATATTTCCCTTATTGTCTAATCTTTAGTTTATAAATCAAGTATATATGGAATAGCTTCATAAATTTGGAGTACTAACATGTGGAGCCACCATACAAGCTCCCATATTCTGATTGAAAGGTTTCATGAGTTGTGTTGAGGTACAAGTAGGGGGACAATTGTGGGCAGTTCTTGTATTTATTATAATGAAAAGTGTCCTTCTATCCATAATCAGGCATTCAATATATATATGAATATTGCCTGTGGGTCATTGTGCTGTTTCTGTTTATAGTGTTAGATATGCATCTGTCAAGATTATGAAGTTACCTCTAAGAGCATGTTGCTGTTTTACTTATTTTGCCAAAAAGAATTCATTAGGATATTGAATACAAGAAGCTACTGAGGGAAAGGATAGACTCACCTATACCAGAGCTGAAACCTATGAAAAACAGAAACAGTTAACAGAAGTGACAGAAGAGAAACCAACACCAAGACCGGGACCAAATGACTCTCTTAGAATAAGTGAAAAACCACAGGTGTTAAGTCCAGAAGCATGATGCAAATCTGCATTTATACTTGGATGACATTTCAAACAAAGTGCACATTGGAGCCCTTGCATAGAAATCTAATGGAATGTCTAATGGAAAATAAGATGGAATGCCCTGAATAGCAGAACCCAAGGAAGATTTGCTTAGCTGGACAAATGGGGGTGGGGGGGTGAATGTGATGAAATGGCACAGTCAACATTTTCCCAAAAGCTTTGGAAGTATCTGGAATAAAGAATACTGGAAGGAGACCCTTGGACCATCTTGAAGCACTTGTAATACACAAGTATTTAGAATGTTGGTGTGGGAAGCCTTGACTGGGTGTACCAGAGCTAAAAAATCATTTCAGAGTTCTCATATGGATGCTGATGTTTACAATTAAAAGTAGAAAGGCCAATTTATTTCAGCTTCTACATTCCTAAAAAGCTTAGAGGCTACTCAGAATGCCATACTCAGAACCCAAGGTATATGTAGGCTCATGGGATTTGTTTCTGATTACTTCCAGTATCGAGAAGGAAGAGCATAGAAGGTGGGTGATGTGGATAAAATGTGTGTGATCTCTTAGTACATATGAACTCCCCTCTGAAAACATTTTCTTCATGAAACTTATGTAAGCAATGGGTTCTTTGTGTGAGAATAGTGCATGCAAAAGAAAATTAAGGATTTTCTATTATTTTGATTGATTTCATTCCATAAAACCCAGCAGCCATCTCGGTCATCTTCCCATAAAGCCTACGTTGTGGCAGGAAGAGGAAAATGCATGGGGCTGTGAGGATAAGAGAAGAGGTATGTCTTCTGTGACTATGGGAGGCTGAGTCGTCCTTGGCACTGGCCACAAGGCTTACTGCAGCATTCGTCTCCCTTGACTCCACTTGAGGCGTTACGTGTGTGGACGCCATTAGCTCAGACTTAATATACGACTGAGACACACAGTCCTACAGATAAAATACCATTCCGGTTCCCTCTAGTCTGTTCTCTTCCTTTACATGGTTAGTTATACAAAGTGAACCACTGTCAAAAAAATATTAAGTAGAAATTTCCCAAAATACAAATAATCACAAACCTTAATCTCTATTTCATTCTGAGCAGGATTATAAAATCTCATGCCTTTTCGTCCTATTCTTCTGAAGTTGTAAATCATCTGCCTGTCTGACATAGCTGCACTATATGTACTGGTTCTCCTGAGTGTTCATATTGTTGGGTCTACTGTCAAGATAATGCAATGATTTTTTCAAATGATCCTTATTTTATATTTAATAACTTCAAAATGTAAGGCTTCTGATTATAATATTAAGAGGGGCGAGAGGGGAGTGAGGTGGGTAAGATTCACAGCGTTTTGTTGATCTCTTACTAAGCCTAATTGTAAATAAAGACTTATCATATGCTGCACCTTGGATCTGGAATATCCCCCCAAATGGAAGCTGGTGACCCCTAATCTTCTTCTGAACACAGTAAAGTATGTGTGTGTGTGCACATGTGTGTGTGTGTGCATGTGTATGAATGTGACTATGTGTGTGAGTGCACATGAACATGTGTGTGTACATGTGTGTGTGTGTGTTATAAGCAGTTGTAACCTGCCTGTTGTGGGTACAAGGAACTAAACTCAGATCTTAGTACTGATCCATCTCTCCAGCCTGATAGGCAGTTACTCACATCAGTATTTTCCGGTCCATGAAAAGTTGCCCTATGAAGAAATGATGACAAAGACTGGATGTCACTCAGAGATCTCAGATACTGAGAATGGGAATGAGAAGAATTTAACTTCAAATGCTAGTTTCTTCAAGGGGAAATATTTTATTTGAAAGAGTAAAGTAGAAGCCAACATCTATTTGGTGATTTAGAGATTAACCTGTAGGCTTTGAAAGAGCACTAATATTCACATTCTCATCCTTTCCCCCGGCACATGTAGCATCATCCTTTCCCCCGGCACATGTAGCGTCATCCTTTCCCCCGGCACATGTAGCATCATCCTTTCCCCTGGCACATGTAGCATCATCCTTTCCCCTGGCACATGTAGCGTCATCCTTTCCCCCGGCACATGTAGCATCATCCTTTCCCCTGGCACATGTAGCGTCATCCTTTCCCCTGGCACATGTAGCATCATCCTTTCCCCCGGCACATGTAGCATCATCCTTTCCCCTGGCACATGTAGCATCATCCTTTCCCCTGGCACATGTAGCGTCATCCTTTCCCCCGGCACATGTAGCATCATCCTTTCCCCCGGCACATGTAGCGTCATCCTTTCCCCTGGCACATGTAGCATCATCCTTTCCCCTGGCACATGTAGCGTCATCCTTTCCCCTGGCACATGTAGCGTCATCCTTTCCCCCGGCACATGTAGCATCATCCTTTCCCCTGGCACATGTAGCATCATCCTTTCCCCCGGCACATGTAGCGTCATCCTTTCCCCTGGCACATGTAGCATCATCCTTTCCCCTGGCACATGTAGCGTCATCCTTTCCCTGGCACATGTAGCATCATCCTTCCCCCGGCACATGTAGCGTCATCCTTTCCCCTGGCACATGTAGCATCATCCTTTCCCCTGGCACATGTAGCGTCATCCTTTCCCCTGGCACATGTAGCATCATCCTTTCCCCTGGCACATGTAGCGTCATCCTTTCCTATGGCACATGTAGCATCGTCCTTTCCCCTGGCACATGTAGCGTCATCCTTTCCCCTGGCACATGTAGCATCATCCTTTCCCCTGGCACATGTAGCATCATCCTTTCCCCTGGCACATGTAGCATCGTCCTTTCCCCTGGCACATGTAGCGTCATCCTTTCCCCTGGCACATGTAGCGTCATCCTTTCCCCTGGCACATGTAGCATTGTCCTTTCCCCTGGCACATGTAGCGTCATCCTTTCCCCTGGCACATGTAGCATCGTCCTTTCCCCTGGCACATGTAGCATCATCCTTTCCCATGGCACATGTAGCATCATCCTTTCCTATGGCACATGTAGCATCATCCTTTCCCCTGGCACATGTAGCGTCATCCTTTCCCCTGGCACATGTAGCATCGTCCTTTCCCCTGGCACATGTAGCATCATCCTTTCCCATGGCACATGTAGCATCATCCTTTCCTATGGCACATGTAGCGTCATCCTTTCCCCTGGCACATGTAGCGTCATCCTTTCCTATGGCACATGTAGCATCATCCTTTCCCCCGGCACATGTAGCATCATCCTTTCCCCTGGCACATGTAGCATCATCCTTTCCCCTGGCACATGTAGCATCATCCTTTCCCCTGGCACATGTAGCATCATCCTTTCCTATGGCACATGTAGCATCATCCTTTCCTATGGCACATGTAGCATCATCCTTTCCCCTGGCACATGTAGCATCATCCTTTCCCCTGGCACATGTAGCATCGTCCTTTCCCCTGGCACATGTAGCGTCATCCTTTCCCCTGGCACATGTAGCATCATCCTTTCCCCTGGCACATGTAGCGTCATCCTTTCCCCCGGCACATGTAGCATCATCCTTTCCCCTGGCACATGTAGCATCATCCTTTTCCCCCGGCACATGTAGCATCATCCTTTCCCCTGGCACATGTAGCATCGTCCTTTCCCCTGGCACATGTAGCGTCATCCTTTCCCCTGGCACATGTAGCATCGTCCTTTCCCCTGGCACATGTAGCATCATCCTTTCCCATGGCACATGTAGCATCATCCTTTCCTATGGCACATGTAGCGTCATCCTTTCCCCTGGCACATGTAGCGTCATCCTTTCCTATGGCACATGTAGCATCATCCTTTCCCCCGGCACATGTAGCATCATCCTTTCCCCTGGCACATGTAGCATCATCCTTTCCCCTGGCACATGTAGCATCATCCTTTCCCCTGGCACATGTAGCATCATCCTTTCCCCTGGCACATGTAGCATCGTCCTTTCCCCTGGCACATGTAGCGTCATCCTTTCCCCTGGCACATGTAGCATCGTCCTTTCCCCTGGCACATGTAGCATCATCCTTTCCCATGGCACATGTAGCATCATCCTTCCTATGGCACATGTAGCGTCATCCTTTCCCCTGGCACATGTAGCGTCATCCTTTCCTATGGCACATGTAGCATCATCCTTTCCCCCGGCACATGTAGCATCATCCTTTCCCCTGGCACATGTAGCATCATCCTTTCCCCTGGCACATGTAGCATCATCCTTTCCCCTGGCACATGTAGCATCATCCTTTCCCCTGGCACATGTAGCATCGTCCTTTCCCCTGGCACATGTAGCGTCATCCTTTCCCCTGGCACATGTAGCATCATCCTTTCCCCTGGCACATGTAGCATTGTCCTTTCCCCTGGCACATGTAGCATCATCCTTTCCCCTGGCACATGTAGCATCGTCCTTTCCCCTGGCACATGTAGCATCGTCCTTTCCCCTGGCACATGTAGCATCATCCTTTCCTATGGCACATGTAGCATCATCCTTTCCCCTGGCACATGTAGCGTCATCCTTTCCCCCGGCACATGTAGCATCATCCTTTCCCCTGCACATGTAGCATCATCCTTTCCCCCGGCACATGTAGCATCATCCTTTCCCCTGGCACATGTAGCATCATCCTTTCCCCCGGCACATGTAGCATCATCCTTTCCCCCGGCACATGTAGCATCATCCTTTCCCCTGGCACATGTAGCGTCATCCTTTCCCATGGCACATGTAGCACCATCCTTTCCTATGGCACATGTAGCGTCATCCTTTCCCCTGGCACATGTAGCATCATCCTTTCCCCTGGCACATGTAGCGTCATCCTTTTCTATGGCACATGTAGCGTCATCCTTTCCCCCAGCACATGTAGCGTCATCCTTTCCCCTGGCACATGTAGCATCATCCTTTCCCCTGGCACACGTAGCATCATCCTTTCCCCTGGCACATGTAGCATCATCCTTTCCCCCAGCACATGTAGCATACTTTCAAACTTTCATTCATTCTGACAGGTCACAGAACTGTACTCTACCCAACAGAAGGTGGGCAAAGCAATGAAGACCACCTGTGGGTTAAGCTTTTAGGAATTTTCTTTCTCCATGTGCTATTTTTTACATCCAAAGACAGTATGAAGTATTCAAATTTGGAAATGAATGTCAAAACACAAAGCAAAATTGCCTAGGTCCCTAGGGAAGTGGAAGCTCCAGATAATGCAAATACAACTATGATGGCCTCACAAAATAAACTTCTGCAGTTCTAAGCCAGTGACATATATTTATTGTGCAGTAAGATTGCTATTTCAGGGGTTAGATCCCAACATTTAAAATCAGTTATTATCAGTAATTATTTTAACATGTTATCTTGTTCATAAGACAATGACTAAATGTAATTGTTATAAAGACTTATTAAATAAATAATTCAGAAATTAGAGATATTTAAAGGTTAACATTCTGGTGTGTTCCTGGTTTTTTGTGTCACTGTAATCAGAGCTTGTGAAAAATGTTCTTGTAGTATAGAACAAATACAGTACTAAAGTTTTCATCAATTTATACAGAACTGTAATTGTGCTGTTTATGAATCTATGCAATTTCATAATTCATGCATATGTTTTTCTTAAAGAAAATTATGGGAGATTGTGCCCTGCCAATTCCTGCCCACATGATCCTGGAAGAAAGAAAGAATCTAAGGAACTCAGATGATCTGGGGAGACATAGTCATATGAGGAATCAGACATGAATCCAGTGTCCACAAATACATCTGGTGAGACCATGGTGTGGAACGTGCCTGGCTTGTGCTAAACTTAAAAGTCCACCTGAAAGCTGTGCTTACCAATGTATCTAGGCTCAGTAGGGCCTCATATGATCTCCAACCTAGACTCCTTTCTTGGCTCTGGAGAAATGTAAAGCTTTCAGGTGTGAGGTAAGAGGTCAAAAATAGATTAAAAGATGAACAGAGAGCAGGGACCCTACAGGCGGGAGCAAGAGAGAAGCTCATTAGTGGAGTGAGAGACCCAACTACTCATGATTGTGACACTTTCTTTTTTTAATTCCAGAATTTAAAAAGTGCAACTCAGGATATATTAGATTTTCTGAATTTGCATATGCATCATGAAATCGTTTTCAGCAACATGAAGGCCATAACTATGAGAACCCAAGTTTGCTTTTCCTTATTTGTGCAAACACAGGCCATCAGTCAAGTTATGGACCTGAAATTTCCAGAACTGTGCATAGTTAGAACTTCAAAGCTATCAGAAACAACACTGCTTTCTGAGTTACTGAACTAGTGAGAAACATTCTGCCATGTCATGGAAGGGAAGAGGTGAGAGTCAAGAAGTGTAGAAAGGGGATACACCTTCATTTAGTACTTAACTGATTCATAAAAATTCAACTCTCTAAACTAGAAAGTCTTGGGGCTGCCGCCCTGAGGGATTGTTGGATTCTCTTACTTTCCTTAACCAAGACTTGGAATGGGAGATGGCCCTGTGAGCACTCCTAGTAGGGAGGCGTGGTCTATACCACTAGACAGTGTGCTCATCTGGCATCTTGGCAGAACCTAAGAACGTTCTAGATGGATAGGAGATGTGTGTTTTCCAGTCCCAGTCTAGCAACATCTTTGCTGTCTTCTGTATTTTTTTAAATACTAAAACAAAATATTATCAGAGACAAGTTTCATTTTGCCGTGTTTAGTGTCAATTTTTTCATATAAGTCCATATGTATACACACATTGTTAATGTAATGATGTTTTCATTCACGTACTTGATATAAATTTGTTGGTATAATCTGAACATTTTTTATGTGAGTAAAAATTATTTTATGATAATCTTTTTTTAAAGTATGTGACATTCTCTTTTGTCAGGTGTTTCCTGTCTGGTGTTTCCCCAGCCCAGATTCCATTGGCAACAGCTTAGACCTGAGTTGCAGCTGGGTAAAAATATTGTCCAGCAAAGTGATGAGTAGTTACCAAACTGGCAGGGAGAATGATATCACCTATTCTGTAAGGGATGAGCGTGTTGAGGTAGGGCCACATCATTGATTGTTTTAGTGGTGAAAGAGTCCAGAGTCCAGAGATGACTCCTGTATTTATCACGGTTAAGTGGTCTGATCCAGTGTGGGGAATGGTACATAAAGTGTACAGCTACTGACACTGTGAATATGAGAGACTCTAAATGTTTAAGAAGGGGATTTGTCTAGAGGTTCTCTTTAGCTCTCACCCCTGATCTTTCACAGCTTAATGACGTACTGTTCACCGAATTCAACATTGGTTATTTGCCTGACGTGGGTAAAATGTCATCGCCTTTGTAATCATTGCTTAAGAATTACCCCTATTCCATTATTTAACATTGTCTTTTATCTTATTAATTCTTTGACGATTCATGCATTTTTACAATGTATTTTCATCGTGCTCACTTCTTCTCCCTTTCTTGCACAACTCTTTCCCATCTGATCAGATTCACTCCACACCCTTCTCCTGCTTCATGTTCTGTCTTCTTTCTTTCCTTATTCCTGTTATCTATCTAATGTCTATCTATATCTACCTATCATCTATCTATATCTATCTATCTATCTATCTATCTATCTATCTATCTATCTATCTATCTATCACTTTTCTTTTCTTCTTTTATAACCTGCTGAATCTAATTTGTGCTGCTCATACACTCATGGGGGGCGCGTGCAGGTAGGAACATCCACTGACTATTGGTCTACCTCCCAAGGACTACACCCTTAAAGAAAACTTAAACTTCCTCCTCAAAAGCCATCAATTGTCAATAGGTCTTCAACTGCGGGTGGTGTTTCAGGAGCCATTCTCCATTCCATGCTGTAGTGTGTACGGGACTGATCTCCTGCAGGTCTTGAGTAGGGAGTGTACAACTGCTGTGAGTTCATGGGTAACAGTTTACTGACAGTATTTCACTCGGGCCCTCTACAATCTTTCTTGCCCACCTTCATGATTTCCCTAAGCCTTGCTGGTTTGACACAGCACAGGTTTTCATCCTCTGGGATATGGCCAGTTATGTTCTGGATTTGTTTCAGCTTACAACCCTCAAGTCACACTCCATCACTGAGGGAAATCAGGTATCTTGACTCAAGGCAGGAACGAAGACAGAGACTATGGAAGAATGCTGATTACTGGCCTGTTCATAGCTTGATCAGCCAGCTTTCTTATACAATTCAGGACCACCTGCCTAGGGCCAGCACCTCCCACCGTGGGCTGGGTCCCTCCACATCAGCCATTAATCAAGAAAATGTCTCACAGGTTTGTCTGTAGGCCAGTCTTGGAAAGATATTTTCCCAAATAAGCTTCTCTCTTTCTAGGCATGTCTACATTTGTATCAAGTTGACGAAAACAAACCAACTCATTAAAATATATAGCTCTTTGTGCATGTGCGGGAGTCTATATGTTTTGGGGTGTCTGGGGGGATAAATGAATAAAGTGAAACAGACTACGAAGAGTATGAAACTGTTGTTCATTTGTTTTTACATACACAAGAATTTGTAGGCAAGGATACTTAGATACTGGTGACTTGGAATAGAAATGACAGAACAGAACAAGAGCCTTGTTTTAACTATTACTGTCAAAGTGACAGGCTCTGGGTTTCATCTTATAATACCTTTCTGCTATCCAGGGAACCTCCTCTCAATGTGCCTCCATGGAAACTCATGGTGACCAGCACAATGACATTTATTTACACCATTGCTCATCAGTTTCTAGGTCTTACCTCACAAAGGAAGACAAAGCAATAGCTAAGATTCAGCAAAAGCCACCCAGAGGCGAGTGGAGTTAAAAGTGGTTTCATGAGCAAAAGAGGAAACATGAATTTCCTCCTATAGAGAACCAACTTTCAGATGAGCTCTGAGGAGCTGATGAGCACCCAGGGCACTAAGACCTTCTGCCTAATTCAGAGGGTATAGGGAAGGTACCATAGCAATTTGGCAGGGAAGGAATTAGAGACAGGGTTTCTCTGCGTAGCCCTGGCAGTCCTGGAATTCACACTCTATAGACCAGGATGGCCTTGAACTCACAGAGATTCACCTGTCTCTGCATCCAAAGTTCTGAGATTGAAGGTGGGCTCCATCACCATTCAATGGCACAAATAGATAGTGTGATTGAGTGTCACAATTGGTTACACGATCTCCAGACAATAGAGACACAAAAGCAGACAGGAAATAGTGTTCAGCAACTGGTGGTTGGCCTGTTGGGAGCCTGGGTTTAGACTGCCTTACTTCTGCTTGGTTTTCAGCTTCACTGGACCTAAAATATCTTTTGCAAGGGATGCTCCAAGAAGTTTGGTATATGGGGACCTCTATATGTCCTGGCTCAGGGACATTGATATGGTATGCTCCAGGGACTATGTACAACTTAGTTCAAGGGTATTGATATATCATGGTCCAGGGAATGTGTTACAGCCTGGACTCTGTGACATCTCTACAGCCAGGCTTCTCTCCATCATTATTAGAGCATGGCCCAGGATCCACATAAAACCTGGGTCAGGGATATTGGTAGAGCATGGCTTAGGAATCATGGTATAACCTGGGTCAGGGATGTTGGTAGAGCCTTGATATAGGTGGGCTCTGTGACATCTCTATAGCCAGGTTTCTCTCCATCATTAGAGCATGGCCCAGGATCCAC
This sequence comes from Acomys russatus, assembly GCF_903995435.1. Taxonomy (NCBI): domain Eukaryota; kingdom Metazoa; phylum Chordata; class Mammalia; order Rodentia; family Muridae; genus Acomys; species Acomys russatus. The sequence goes on from NC_067151.1 coordinate 64,008,969, forward strand.
GTAAAACCTGGGTCAGGGATGTTGGTAGAGCATGGCTTAGGAATCATGGTATAACCTGTGTCAGGGATGTTGGTAGAGCCTTGATATAGGTGGGCTCTGTGATATCTCTATAGCCAGGTTTCTCTCCATCATTATTAGAGCATGGCTCAGGATCCATGTAAAACCTGGGTCAGGGATATTGGTAGAGCAGAGCATGACCCAGAAACTATGGTATAGGGTGTCCCAGGGATGTTGAGAGAGCATTTTACACTGAAAACTAGTTCTAAGAAAGTGGGATTTTCATTTTGACAGCTTTTGCTTTTACAATGAAAATCTCTGGCTTAATCTTTTTTTTTTTCTTTCTTTCTTTTTTTTTTTTGTACTTCCTCTCTGACAGTGATATCACCTGGGTATCTTCTGTTAACTCCTTGGGGGTGTGGTTGTTATGGAAACAGTGGGCTTCTTTGGATAGGGGCAATGGATTAAAACAGGAGGAAATTCTTTGGTTTATGAGAGCAGAGAGTCATGCTTCTTGGCCAGGCCCCAAATCAGTAGCTCAGATTAATCCTACAGAGCTTCTTGAATAATTAAGTGAAATAGGGAAGGGATCCATAGTTAGTTTTTCTGGTTCTTCCAGAGGACTCAGGGGTGCAGAATGAGCGAATCACCTGAGTTCTTCTTGCTGAGATGATCTGGGGGAACCAGCTAAAGGACAAATATGTAACCTCAGCCAGTGGGCAATTTTATCTACATAGATGTATAGGTCTGTGAAAGTGGTAAAGGCAAGCGGTCAGGAGAAAATGAAGGGAGGGTGGGAGAAAGGAGTGGGAGGACTAGAAAGAAAGAATGAGGAGGAGGGAGGGGGAGGGAGGGAGGGAGGGAGGGAGGGAGGGAGGGAGGGAGGGAGGGAGGAGCTCACATCAGTGAGAGCCATAGGGCTGCATTTGGGAATGAGTCATTCTGTGATATACCTTATGGTATGAGCAGGGAAGAGAGTGAGGGTTCATCAGGAACACATGCTTCTGCTGCCTTCTCTCTGAATGTACTTCCCTCGCTCCTAGAACCTGACCAGTTCTCTCTCTCTGGGGTGAAGCCAGGGCCATACCACACCCAAGTGCGAGTTTCGGTATCCCCTTAGCTATGCTTTAGAGTCGGGTCCAGATTCCTTCCTCATCAAACACCTCTCAGGAACCTAGTCATGGGAGCTCTGGCCAGACTTGCTCTTCCACTCAGGACCCTGTTCTCTGCTCAGCTGTCCTCCACCAGCCCATCAGCGAATGGTATTGAGTCCCTCGGTGGCTCTGATGATCTCATACTCAGATTGGGAAATATGTTCTCCATGGATCTTGGTTCTAGAAAAAAAAAATGCTTTTCTCATTTCTTTCACTAGGATCGTTTCCTTTTTCTGTTCCCTGAGTAGTGCTTTTTTTCCCCAGCCAATGCCTTTCTGCCATCAACAGTTTGAGTTCATTTTACCCTAACCCTGTTGACCCTGTTTGGTTGGCTGGCACAGCGAGTGGCTGAGGCAGTTTTTACTCCTCTGAGAAGCTCTGTGTCTTCCTTGGCAGTGTTGCTTATGACAAGGATCTGGCCTGCGCTTCAGGGAAGACAGCTCTGACAGATACTGAGGGTGTGTGCCACGCCCTTAGCTACCTCAGCTTTTCTACTCGTTATCCTCTTCTCAGGAGATGGGGAGCTGCTTTCCTCTAGCATCATCGTCCTAGGACATTTTTGAGAGCTGGTTTTGGATAGTACTAGTTACCTTTCAGCACTCTCCAAATCTTTCGGAGCATGTTCTCATAGCTATCACTACTGTATAGAGCGTCTCTACACATTTCTTTTTAAAAAATTTATTAATTTATTCAGATTACAACTCAATTGCCATCCCATCACGTGTATCCTCCCATTCCTCCCTCCCTCCTGCTTTCGCCCTATTCCCCTCCCCTAGGTCTATGACTGAGGGGGACCTCCTCCCCCACTGTATGGTCAGAGGCTATCAAGTCTCATCTTGGTAGCCTTCCTATTCTTTCTTTGAGTGTCACCAGGGCTCCCCACCAAGGGGGGGGTGGTCAAATACGGAGCACCAGAGTTCAGGTCAAAGTCAGTCCCTGCTCTCCATATAACTGTGGAGAATGTCCTGTCCATTGGGTAGATCAGAGTAGGGGTTTTATGTTTACTATTGTATTGTCCTTGGTCAGTGCAATAATTTGAGCAGACTCCCCTGGGACCCCTCCCACCCATCATGATGTTCTTCTTGTAGGAATCTCTACACATTTCTTAAGATTCCTTCCCGACTCAGGTTCTCTGATGTTGTGTTATGAGCTGTGTATCATAACTAATATTGCATTTATTGTACGAAACCTTAGACTTCAGCATATTTGATGATGCAGTGGTCACACAGCACGCACATAAACAATGCTTCTCTCTTCATCTCAGGGACATTATATTTGCACCATAATTTTTTTGTTCTCTCAGAAAATTCTATCGGTCCATAGGGGCTGGAAGCTTAGTAACATTTTTAAATACTCGTCTTGGGGTGCTTGGTTAAGTTCTCCGTTACTCTCACATTCTAGCTGCTCTTAAGACTTTGACCTAAGCTCTGATTATGAGAATCTGAGTTATAGCATTCTTTGAAACACACACTCCATCCGAGACACTGAAAGAAAAAGATGCCACCTAATGATGTGTGTGCATCAGTGCCCAGGTATGAGGGAGTCAGGATCAGCAAGAGGGTGGCCATGGAGTAGAGGGCCATGGCATTGCCTTTTGAGGGAAAGGAAGATATACTCAGCGTGAAAGGCAGGAAATGCAGAAGAAAGCTGTGGTCTTCAGTTTGTGCAGGCCCATTGTAACCCAGTAGAATGATAGCACAGCCCAGCGAAGCTGAACATAGCTGCATCTTGATGCCCGCCCCATAGGGAGAAGAGTAGAAGCAGACGCCACTTTCAGAAGCCCACAGTGTAAAATGACACATTAGAGCAGAGGGGCAGAAGCTGGGAATGGAGCACAGCTGTGGTATAGGACTCAGTAGTGTGGAGAGCAGTCCCAGAGGTGTGGCGCATACAGCAGGGAGGGCAGTGTGAGGCTGTGGACCCCAAAGCAATCAGTGCAACGAGTCCGAGGCTTGAGGTCTAGACGAAGAGCAGACAATGTGACCCACAAGGCATTCCAGTGGTGGCTTCTGGATCTGAAAATATTAGGCCTCCATTGACTTAGTATTGGGGCAACTGAGGACTGTCAGGGAATTGTATTTTCTGAAAGCTCAGAAAAAGTGACATAGACTACACAATGAATCTGGGGCAACATTGTGCTTCTCAAGACAGAATCCAGCAAAGTGACAGGCCTGAATGCTTTTATACTCTAAATCAGCAATGTGTCTCAATTTCTTTTTCTATTCTTTCCTGAAGAATTTAGGCTAGACAAATTTGTCTATTTTTATTCTCCTCTCATATATTAGACCGGGATGGCAATTTTTCCTCCCTCTGCTCCTCCTGGTCCCTCTTCTAAACCTCCTTCTCTCTCCAGGATCCGTACGTTCCCTTCTTCCCCTTAGAAAAGAGCAAGGCCTCCCAGGGACATCAACCATAGCATAACAAGCTACAATAAATGACCAGGCACATAGCATCACATCAAGGCTGGATGAGGCAGTCCAGTAGGAAGAAAAGAGTCCCACAAGTAGGCTAAAGAGATTGGGACAGCCCCTGTATCCACTGTTAGGATTCTCACAAGAATCCCAAGCTACTCAGCCATAATGTACACGCAGAGGACCTTGGTCAGACCCCTCCCTGATCTCTGCGAGTCTCCATGAGTCCCGGTCATTTGATTCTGTGGCTCTTGTTTTCTTGGTGTCTCTGACCCCTCTGTTTCCTCATATCTTCCCTCCTCCTCCTCCTCCTCTTCCTTCTCCTCCCCCTCCTCCTCCTCCTGAACCTCCTCCTCCTTCCCCTCCCCCTCCTTCTCCTCCTCCTCCTCCTCCTTACCAGTACTCTCTGATGTCTGGCTAATGTTTGACTGTGGGACTCTGCATCTGCTTCCATGAGTTGCCAGATGAAGTCTTTTGGGTTTCTTTGATGATGACTCTGCTAGGCTCTGGTCCCAGAGCACTCTGCAGGTAGAACACACCATCTGAAGGTATATTGTTAACCCTTCCTTTCTTGTCCACTTTCAAATGAGACTGCCTCATGTCACCTCCTTTGTCTCCTATGTTCATTTCTTCCTCCATTTTTTTTCCTCTGTCAACTCAATGCAAGTCACTAGTCTTACCTAGAGTTTTTCACTTTCCATGTATACTCCCAGTAACTGATAACATACAGACAGACTACTAGAAGATGCTTTACTCCCTAAAACAATTGTATCTCAGGGAGCCATTTTTTTTATTTGATTGTGACAATACTTTCATTGTGGAGGTTACCTTTTTCATACTTATTTTACTTTTTTGAGATTATAATACAGTTACAAATCCTCCCATATATCTCTCCATGTTCTTTTTCAAATTCATGGCCTTTTTTTCATTGATTGTTGTTACATGCATACATGTATGTGCATATACATATATTTCTATTCATTATACAAACTATCAGTTTGTATAATGTTATTTATGTGTATATTTTCGGGACTAACCATTGATACTGGATGAGCAATGCATGTGCTCTTCCCTTAGTAAAGCTATTCCTCCCACTTTCAGCATCCCTTAATCACCTGCCCACATTTCTTAGTGTAGGGTTGATGCCTTATGGCAGGTCTTCCATTCACTTTGGCTTGTTCTTTGTTGTTGTCTTTGTTTAGCTCAAGACTAGGCAGTTTTCTTGGTGAGACTTTATTGGTGTAGCTTTTGGCATTCCTAGGAGACAGGACCTCACAGCTGGTCCTCTGGCTCTTAGAATCTTTCTGCTCCCTCTTCCTCAATGTGACCCGAACCTTATGTGCAGGAAATGTTTCCTATATCATCTGGGACTGGGGTGCACAACTCTTTAATTTGATTGGTTGTGATTTTTATGTACTGGTCTCCATCCGTTGCAAAGAGGAGTTTCCTTGATGAGGAGTGAGGAGTGCACTTAGTCTAGGCATAAGGGAAGACATTTGCCTTTTCCTAGTGTTTATTATGGATAATATTTTACAAGGAGAAGAGCATTACATACTGTTCAGGGTGCCCCATCCAACTGCCTCCTCCAGGAAAGCATTACACTACATTAATTAAGTTACCCGTGCACTGTGTAAACAGTGCTGCTGAATGAATAGAATTAAATCTTAATAAAAATAAAATAAAATGCAACCCATGACCTCACTTCAGATGCACAAGTCCCAACGCAAAACCCCAAATGCAAAGAATACCATGCTATTATAACTCCTCCAAAGATTGTTAATTCATAGTAATGGCCTCCTGGGATGGTAAAGTAAACGAATTCCCAGACAAAGAACAACCATAAGATGCTTAAAGAATAATAAAGAAAATAAGTTCCTGAACAAATCATGAGGGAATACAAATAGGAAGTCAAATGCAAGATATAAAAGGGGAATTTGGGGCCTGGAGACTTAGCTTGGTGATTAAGAACACCTGGTGTTCTTCTAGAGAACACAAGTTTGGTTGCCAGAACTCAAGTCAAGTGACTCAGAACCACCTGTAACTCCAGCTCCATGGAATCCAACACCCTTTTCTGGTTTTTCCAGGGGTACCCCCATGTGTGTGTATACACACACACACACACACACACACACACACACACACACACACACACACACACACACACCCCGCACACAGGAACACATAAACACACACACAAGCACATGCCTACACACATGTAAATAAGTAAATCAATCTAAATAAATTTTAAAATGAGGGATTGGCTAAAGAGATGGAAATACACAAGAAAGTGGGTGGGACTGAAAAGATGATTCAACTAGTAGAGTGGCTGCTATGAAAACACGCGGACCTTCAGTGTTCCGGCTGGTGACGGTGCTGCCCAGGTGTGATCCAGACACTAGGGAAGAGAATGGGACCAGAGCTCATTGGCCAGCTTGTCTAGCTAACCAGTGAGCTCTGGGTTCAGTGAGAGACTTCCTCTCAAAACGTAATGTGGAGAGATAGATAGAGTTAGGCCCCTAACATTAACCTCTGTGAACATACGTGCATGAAAAAGTATATGCACGCACCCATCTGCCTCTCACGCACACATAGATATGAAATAATAAATAAGTAAATGAATATGTCAACAAGAAATATTTATTGAAAGTCAAACTGAAACACTGAAAATGAAAAATAAGATAAGTAAAATAAAAATCTCTGTGGAAAGTTCCATAAATAAAATGGATCAAGGAAAAGACATAATATCTAAGATTAAAGATAAAGTGGGAGAATTAGAACAGATAAGCAAAGTCTAAGATGAATTAATAAGAGAGGTGAAGGGGCTCCTCTCAAGATGTTTGGGAAACTCTGAAATGACTGAATCTAAGAATCCTGACCATAGAGGGAGAAGAACTGCACTCTGGAAGCACAGGACACATTTCCAGCAAAACCAGAGCAGAAAATCCTCAAGCTCTGTTGAAAAGATGGCAGCGCAGATACAGGAGGCATATAGAACACCAAGACAGACAAGAGCAAACACAACTTCCTTTGTAATATTATAATTAATCTTCTGAATATACAGAATGAAGGAAATAGATTACAAGTGACGAGAAGGAATGACTCAGCCATACACAGAGCAGGCCCGTCAGGATGCTGGCAGCTTTCTCATGAAAAGCTCTACAAGCCACAGGGAGTCGGAATGTTGCATTTCAAGGTCTGTGAGACAAGAACTGGCAACCCAAACTACTGTACAGACGGCATATCTGTCATCATTCAAAGAAGTAGAAATCGTTCCTTAATTAAAAACAGGCGAGAGGAATTCATGACCAGTCAGCCAGTTCTGCAGCAGACAATTGAAGCAATCTTTTAGACTGAAGAGGAAGGAAAGCACACATGAAGTCACAGAATACAATAAATCACAGTTAATAGTTAAACAACAGAGCAATGAGAAAACCCCAAATACTGTAACATCAACAAAATCACAGGAATTGGTGCATACATTTCAAGACTAACTGATTGTTAATGGCCTAAAGTCTCCAATCAAACATCAAAAATAAGTTGAATTGATTAAAAAGCAAAATCCATCTATGTGCTGCCTCCAATAAATGCACCTTATCACAAAGGACCGACACTACCGTGGGCTGAGAGAATGCAAAAAGTTATTCTTGGGCAGGAGAGATAAACGCGCATTCTGATTTCGCAGAGAAAAAGTGAGGCAAGAATGATCTGCCAAAACCAATTGTATGTGAAAATGCCACCAGGAAACCTACAACGTTCTCAGGTAACTTTAAAAAGAAAAATGAAGAAATCAGTGCCCAAGCTCAGGTGACAGTACTCCTCTGGTGTATCCGCCCATGAAACTCGAGTTGCTGCAAGGACTGTACTTGGAGGCAGCCGAGAACCAGCCACTAGGTGTGCGTCAGGTGTGAAAATAGACGCGGGTCAAGATGATCATACTAGATGAGGTAAGTCAGACAGAAAGACACAGTGGACTCTGTTTTCTCTCGTTCGTGTGACTGCTGTGGAAAATAAGGCATGTGGTCATCAGATGAGAACGGGAGCTACGAGCTGAACGCATTGTCAAGTTCTACTTCACCGTGAATCGGCATTTCAGCAAAGAAAGAAGTGAGGGAGTTGAGATATGGCTATCTGAAATCAAATAAGGACAGACATTTTTTTTTAGTACAACTCGGAGATGTATGCTCAATATTCTTAACAATTATATTTTATTATGAACTTATTAACTGAGAAGACCTCACTTATAACCCAACTAACCAAACCAATAAAAAAAGGAGATTAAAGAACACAGCAATGAAACCGTAAAAATGTCAGTTCTGAGGAACGATTCTCCTGGCATAGTCAGCAGGATTTCTTCTGCTGGTACCTGGAGCAACTGGAGCCTGGAGCCTCAAAGCCTTTCCTTGAGCGGTTCCCTCTAGGAGCGTCCCGAAGTGGAACGATGAACAGCCAAAACTATCCCAAGTCTCACCCAAGAGCCCCCTCTCCTATTTTAGCCTCATATATATAGCTCCTCCCAGAGTTTGTCCACGGATGTGTTTCAGCTGGCCACAATCAAGCTCCCACACAAGGTGGTTTGTCTTCTAGTGGATTAGCATCACCTGTTCTCTCACAAGTCTGTTCTTCTTCCCACTCTTGGGATCATAACAAAAGCCATGCTTATCTCTCCTTCAAGGAGATGAGAGCATTCCCAGCCTGTACCAGGGCCAAAGTGGAGAGAGCAAGGCGTGAGCAGTGAGTTAATGAAAGGTGAACTATAAGGATGAGGATTTTCAGATTAGTTTTTCCTCTCGAGGCTGCGGTTGCCTTGGCATCTATGATGGACAGGAGATATCAAACTGTAAATGTTCTTTAGGCCCACTTTGAGCTACCCAGGCTGCAGATGCAGGAGCCTAGAGCAAAGTACATCAAATGATGCCTTTTGAGGCCTCTAAATGCTCATGTGTCCAGATGTTTCTATTTTTAGCAGCTTCTACCACAAGAAGGTAGTTTGAAAGTTGAATTCAGGTCATATATAATTGTCTTTTCAGACGAGGAATTTGATGTGTTACCCAACACCAGTTCTTATATTCTAAGCTGATGGAAATGCAGCATAGTAACCCCGACTAAGACACACTTGTTTCCATGTTCTTAGTTGGTGAAAATAGCTCATTCCATTACCATTTTGGACAAATGTTTTAACTGATCAATGTTAAAATAACTCGTAATTCAGGTATCCATGCTATCATTTCATGATAAATTCTGCATAATGCCAGTCTGACATGTTTGAGAGTTATCAGTTCTGATACAGAAAAATGCTAAGCAAATATGAGGTCCAAGCGTAGTGCACTATGGAAAGCTAGGATGCTGGAGTTGGAGGACCACAATCGCCAGGGTACGTGCTCTAACATCCACAGCAGAGAGTTGTGTCCTTGCCTCTTTGAGACTCTCGGTCAGGTCATCATGGAACTCTTCCTGGTCTAGCAAGGGCTAGAGAGATGGCTCAGGGGTTCAGAGCACGGGCTGTTCTTTTAGAAAAGCTGTGTTTGATTCCTAACACCCATACAGTGGCTCACAACCATATGTAACTGCAGTTCCAGGAATCTAGCACCCTCTCTGGGCTTCCCAAATACCAAGCATGCAGGTGGCCCACAGATATCCATGCAGACAAAACACCCATAAGTATAAAATAATACAAAAATAAATTGAAACAGAAGGTTATGGCAGTTCTTGTTCATAGCCCAATCTAACACACAAGCATAGAATAGGGTGAGAACCCCTTAGAAAAGACTTGCAGAGTTTTGCAGAAACACGCCCTGCCAAGGGATGCCACAAACCCTCGAGCATTTAGAAGCATGACAGCTTCTAAATTAATGGTCACAGAAGAAGCTTGAGACACCAGCACGGAGAACAGAGGAGCAGGGGAGCCATGCAAGGGGGCAGGGGAGCCATGCAGGGGGACAGATTCAAAGGCAGGGTGGGCTCGCGTGACTTAGCATGGAGAACAGAGGAGCAGGGGAGCCATGCAAGGGGGCAGGAGAGCCATGCAGGGGGACAGATTCAAAGGCAGGGTGGGCTCGCGTGACTTAGCAGGCTGAGGTTCTCACTCCCATCCGTCGTCTGTGGACATGGACGTCACTGAAGTTTCCTTTTGCGTTACACTACACCACACAGTATTGACTATGAAGAAGAGATAGTTTGTATTTTTTTTAATTTTTATTTTATTAATTTATTCAGATTACAACTCAATTTTTTATCCCACCAGTTTGTATTTTTTTAATATTCTGAATTTTTGGTTTATGAAGACCTAATTCATGATGAGTTGATGTAAATGACTTCATATCTCTCCAAATAGTGAGGTGGAGGACGGAAGGTTAACTTCCTGTCATCAGTTCTTTGGCAGAAGGTATTTTATGTGAACGGTGGTGGGTGTGGTGTGGTAAAATACAATTGATGAATAAAGGAAAAAGCTATTAATGGCTTTGAAGTACCCTTGATGTCTGTCTTTAATTCCTCTCTCAAGCAGGGACATGCTTTGCACTCTAGGTTTGATACGTTTTCATAATTCTGTAGCAAGCATTCTCCCCTGTGGACTGTAAGCGCAGTGATGGAGATCACCTTTGGGCCTCAGGAACAAGTTTCCCAGCCCATAACCTAGCCTTCTCAACTTCAAACAGCAGCGTGAAATGGAGAAACTTGGAAGATGCACAAACTCCACAGGGCAAGGAGCCCGAGTCGCCTGGCTAACTGGGTAGAACAAAACCTCCCTGCCAATCCACAGGGCAGGTGTGCAACAAAAGCACGGGACTCTCAACACCCCAGCAGGCGTTCAGTGGCTTGGACCACCCAGGCTGAGCCCAGGGTACACAGCGAAGGTTCCAGCCTTCATCGGAAGGCACAGCGCAGTCTAGGTGGGATATGGGAAGTACAGTTTAGCTTGGCATGAGCTATGCACATTGGAAGCTGAACCTATCAGTACACAAATACCAGAAGAGGCCTAATAATAATAACCAAAATGTCCGTAAGGGACAGTCAGGAAACCGTGTTGTGAACCTATAGCTCACCGACCTTACTGTCTTTCGGTTAACGGTAAAAAAGGCAGCAACTGCCCTCTACTGTTGACTTGGGGAATGACATTGTCCAGGGTTTTATTTTTTTCCCCGACGTCATTATTCTTGGTAGATCACAGTATGTCACGCAGCTAAACACAAATAACTAAGCGTTCTCTGCTGGGTAACATGCTTCAGCCTCGTTCTTTCATGTTGTATGTAATGCTGACGTGTGTATGGGCATGATTAATTCCAAGTGGCGCACAGAGGTGCAATGCATATGTTTCTTTGTGTGTTCCTGCATATTGAATGTACAGTTTCAACCATGATAGTCACATGTTCTACCACTAAACTATAACCCCAAGTATATTTTTTCACTTCATTTTTTTGAGGCTTGCCAGAATGAATTTATAGTCCCAGAAGGATTTATAATCTTTTATAATACTTCTGCCTCAGTCTCCCAATGATTAAAGCATTTGATTTTGCTCAACCCTCAAAGTCTTTTTTACTTATACCTGTGAAAGCTAGTGTTTTGGCCAGTGTCTTAACTCAAGGTCTGCCAACAATGACTGTCCCTAGAGACATTAATGACATTTTCCATCACGGCAACAGGCCATGTGTGCACCTCACCACGTGTGCACATCGTACAGATCCAAGTGATGTCATTCTCTCTGTCAGCTTACCAGCTGCGCAACTGACAAATCCTTGGCAACTAGGTTTTGTCTTTTGCTTCCCACGTGTTTCTGAGCACCTTTCCAGTTTGGAGCACAAGTGCACCCCACAGGTACTACCTGTCTCCTGCTCTGCACACCCCCAGGCCTCTGACCATCCAGGGAACCTGCAAGAGACTCAGTAGGGTAAATCAGAGATGAGAGTCATAGACGTGGGTTCCACAATTCAGAAGTTCAGTTTCTTGGTGACCTTTGGTAATTATTGTCCCATACCAGGTATGTGGAGCAGGAACTAGACACCCCTAAAACTCCCTTAATCCAATATTTTATGTCACACTAAACTACTCACATGTGACTTTATGGGTTTGGGGCCTTATCTTCACTAATCTATCTCCTCAAACCTGTTGACACTTTCTCCTCCCTCCTTTTCATTGATGCTTTTTTCCCCCCTTAAAGCTTTATTTAGAGAGGTAAAAAACCACAATGATAATGTGTATAAATGTGAGAAAGAGAGAAAGGAGGAGGAGACAGGGAGAAAGACAGGTAAGAGATGGGCTGTTGTCGTGGGGAGGGCACAAGGATTAAAAAGTTTTCATTAACATTTAAAATTATTCTGTCTACATCCCACTCACTGTTATTCTTTACATGACAAATTCAGTCTCACAAACTCCAGCAGAACATTCTCATTCTTCCATATTTTGATATTGCATAATATTTTCTTATATCAGAATTTTTAAATATTTTATGCTGTTTTTATGATGATTTCTTCAGATTTATCATCTAACTTCCAATGTTCTAGCCTAACTCTTTTTCATTGCATTATAATTTTTTTATTAATTCATCCATATTACCTCTCAATTGTTATCCCATCCCGTGTATCCTCCCATTCCTCTCTCCCTCCCGCTTCCACCCTATTCCCCTTCCCTATGACTGTGACTGAGACTTGGTATCCTAGGATCATATCCAGGGAGGAGGAGGTCTCCCCCAGTCTTAGGCTGCTCTTCCGATGACGGCAGGCTCCATCCTCAGGGAGCACTCGGTAGTGCTCAAGGAGGAGTGACTGCAGTGATGTGTCTAGAGTGTGTGCTGGATGCTGGATGGTTTCCACATGGAAGTCTAACCATGTGCGGATGTGTCTCCATGTCTAGGTGAGGGATTCTTCCCCTGTGTGTCCTTGGTAGGCATGTGTCTGAGGTCAGAATGTGTTTCTGCGTTTGACACTCTGCGTTGTGGGTGTCAGAAAGGGAAGATTAATGGAGAACAAATAAGCAGGCACACACACACACACACACACACACACACACACACACACACACACACTGCTTCTTTGAAACAGTTTAAAGAGATTCAACTAAACAGAATAACCACAGCCTGGGGGCAAAACGTTGAAGCCAGTGATGAGTCAGAGCAGGCAGGAGGCACCTGTGGACGTGACCCACTCAGGTGAAGGAAGAAAACCCTGCCGTAGCTGCGGCTTCCCAAAGTAATAGACACCCAGTGGCCTTGATTATTCTTGTACCAGTGTGTTCTGTGTGCATAACACACACACACACACACACACACACACACACACACACACACACTCAGTCACAAAACTGGGCATCTTTTAGCCATAGACCTACTGACTAGGTTTTGCTGTGCTAGTTCCAGCTTCATAGTGAGAAAGTAATGACAGTCCAATTACCCACATATAGCCAGCTATAGAGTTAAAATGTTTTTAATGGGGGAAGAACATCGAAATTTCACTTGTGTCAATGCCCATGCCCCTTCAGGTGAATCCTGAGCCCTGGGAAGATTAGCCACCCAATGAGACTTTGGGTCATGTTGAGAAGCTCAGGAACTCTGGTCCCAAGAGGGAGGGATTAGGACTGAAGGTCACAGCATGTGAAGCACGGGGCAATGGGACTCATGAGGAGAATGGAAAGGTGACTCTGCACCCGCTGATTGGGTCTTCAAAGTGTGGCTGAGGACAGCATTACTTCTGCTTTGTCTTCTGCTGGTATGGTGCTGGAGTGACAGTTGAGGGGCAGGGCTCAGGAACAACTGGCTGGCAGGGCTCAGGCACCTTAGGCTGACAGGGCTCAGGCACCTTGGGCTGACAGGGCTCAGGCACCTTAGGCTGGCAGGGCTCAGGCACCTTAGGCTGGCAAGGCTCAGGCACCTTGGGCTGGCAAGGCTCAGGCACCTTGGGCTGGCAGGGCTCAGGCACCTTGGGCTGGCAGGGCTCAGGCACCTTAGGCTGGCAGGGCTCAGGAACATTGGGGTTGCAGGGCTCCTTGGTTTTGGGGCCACAAGGTTCCTGGGGTGGTGGCTGGCAAGGCTGTTTCACCTGCTGCTGGTGCAGCTGAGGGGGTACAGTGCAGGGCTGCTTCTGCTGGTGGGAACTCATGGTTAAGGCAGCACTTGGTCCTGGAAACGGAAAAGTCAGTTTAGTGATTAACTAAGAAAGATGGTAACTTCGATGTCAAGTGAATTTGATTTCAGGCCTCTTTAGAGGAAAGAGCCTCCTCTCCATGTGGACTTCCACACTTGAAAGTAACACACAATATGGTAATTTCTGGACCTGTCCAAGAGGATGAGGCAAGTAGCTTCCTCTGGCCCATCTCAGTGGGTTCTTTCCTTACTCTCATTTTCCCTGGTCACGTTACGTACCTAATTGAAGAGGCTCCAATCCAAGAGTGAAAACAGCAATGAGACATGTGTGGGAAAATCTCACACTATGGTCGGTGTCTTTATGCTAACAGCAACATTAATAGCAATTTTTAAAAAAAGCAATAAAGTGTCTTTGAAAAACAGGCCTTCTGCTGTGTGAGCCCACACACCAGGACGTTTGGAACGTGGTGCCAGCACAGGCAGCAACATTCCAACCTCTTTGTGAAATAAATCACAGTAGGATTCACATATTAATCCACACCCATATGGTTTTGCCTTTTCTAGTTTATTCTCTCCTATGGATTTCCTATAGATTTTTTTTCCATTTCCATTTTAGCTTACCAAATGCTCTTCCGTTATAGTTCTCTGAATGCGCTCCCACTAAGGGGCTATCCTTGAGCCATGCCTCCCTCCTCACCACTACTTGTTGCACTAGCACTGTCTATACATGACATCTCAATAGCACACGTGTCACCTTCTCTGCCAGACTAGAAGCTCCATACTGGTCTGAAAAGAAATGTTTGGCAGATCCACTTAATGAATTACATTTCTATATTGAGGTTGCCCCCAGTAAGAACTACAGTAACTCTGACAGCTCTCTGGACCTAAACCTTAACTTCTGTCCTGCTGATCTTTGGTGAACATTTGAGTAGATTCTTCCTTCCCCTGGCCTGATCTCTGATTCTATGGCTGTCCACTAAGGTGGCTGACTGAGCCATCTCTGAAGTTCCCTTCAGACCCAAACTTGGCTATAATTTAAACAAACAATGCTAGTGTTCTCTAACTCTGAGTAGCTCCCCACATCAGCTCTTTCATGGACATTGGCATTTTACAGTTTCCCATAGTGAAAAATAAGCAAGAATTTAAAATCAGTTGCAAGCAGAGACTTACCTAATACTCAGAGGAGACCGGGTTCTCTGTTACTGTAGATTCTGTGTGAAGGCAGTGGCCAGCTGGCTTTTATAGGAAGAACACCTCCAGGAAACACACTTGCCCCAGATGCTCTGTTTTCATTTCTTACCAGTCACCCATGACTCACCCTCCTCCCCTAGTTCACCCTCTGACTCAGCTTTTGTGATGGAAACCACCCAGCTGATATAATGACACTGACAGTTTGACAATGATGTCACCTGGGCTCCCTGTCACCCTCCTCCTCAGGCCCAGGTGTCATGCTTGTGTTGGGAGACGGCTAATGAGCTGTCATGGAGGAGGTCGGAAAAGGCGATAGCACCTGGTGTCTTCCTTAAGGTGCCTGGTCCTTGTGCTCTGTGTGGCAGAATAGTGTGTGCACATAAACAAGTAAAGGGAAGGGGAAAGTGAGAACAGGGTGCGCACTTGCTGTCTCTTAGTGAATGTGTGTGTGCTGGAAATACAGAAGTAATGGGTTATAGGCTCTGCAAATGGTGTGGATGATTCAGAACTTTCCGTATATTTCTTACATTTTTCTCCCACCTCCATGGGACTCTACACATTAAAAAATTATTTGTGCGTCACCCCTGGCCCCACCCCTTTCTGGCTGATCCCTAACCTGGGAAAACCCGTTTTGCTTCCTCACCACAGCTTCTCGCTCTCCCTACAGCCTGTTTCTGAATTTTTCAACTGTTAAAGCTGATCAGTTTTCCAGGGTCACCTTTCCTCACACTCCACCCAGACACTTGGCTGCGGCTGCATCCTCTTTTCTAGCCCAGTTGAATTCTTGTCCACACCCAAAAACATGGAAGCCTTTTGTAACCACCTTCATCCTAGGGCCAACAATGGAGGTTTGTTGTTGTTTTGGTTTGGTTTGGTTTTGGTTTTTTGAGACAGAGCTTCTCTTTGTAACAGCCCTGGCTGTCCTGGACATGCTTTGTAGACCAGACTGGCCTCAAACTCACAGAGATCCACCTGCCTCCATCTCCAGAGTGTTGGGATTAAAGGCATGCACCACCACACCCAGCTGTGGGGAGCCAGAAAGAGGCCTACCTTGTGGTAGGGCCCTCAGTTGTTACCAAGATGAACCTGTGAAGTAAAAATAAGACTTCTAAATGTTTATAAGGCTCTGAGGACGAACCATAGTCATATCTAGACCTGCAAAAGGTAGAAGGACCATGAAACAGCATGAAGAGCCGTAAGATACTCAAATAGCCTGGAAAGCATGGATCAGAGGCCTTCTTCAGCCAACCACCTCAGTGGTTGAAAATGGTGTAGTGTCTCTCTCAGAGGGGTTCTACACTTGCCGCGAAAGGTAGCTTCATCTGCAGAGAGCTCCTGGGACAGAAATGACAGGCACATGTTAGACACTTTTCATATTTGTTACATAAAAAAGAAACACATATCACCATGGATAAATCATTAGTTTGAACAGGCACAGAACTGGGCCTTGAGAGCCCTCAGAGGTACCAATTGAAAGAAGGCAGGAAAAATAATATAGCCCATTGAAATCTCCAGCTGGTCAGAGTCTGGGAGAGGAAAGAAAAGGCCATGATTCTAAATTGACAGTTTCAGATTTATTTATTTAGTACGTATGAGTTCTGCCTTCATGAAACTTATACAGGTATCATGAAGGTCAGCAGAAGATGGCACATTCCATGGAACTCGAGTTAGGGATGGTGTTGGGGCACCATGTGGGTGCTGGGAGCTGAACGCAGGTCCTCTGCTAGAGCAGCAAGTGTTCTTACCCCCTGAACCATCTCTTCAGCCCCTAAAAAGGCTATCTGGAATTTGGTTTTACTCAGGAGGTTTTAAGATATCACAGTGATATGGCGAGGGTGGGACACATCCGAACATCTGCCAGGAAGTCTGCTCCCCTCACGATGGTCATCTTGCATGGATTGCCCCTGCTACAGAGACTTGTGTGCTTTCTGAGGGCAGACAAAGAAGCACCCCCTTAGCCCTGGCAATTTCTTCTGATCAACACCACATGATACTCATGTCACTGATTCAGAGCCACATTCCAAGCGCTATCTGTTAAAGGGTGTGGCCTTCGGAACATCTAGATTATCTCACGGCTTGTGTGTAGATGGTGCCTCTTCTTCATCCCACACCTCTGTGCCCTCCCCTCCACAATCGCAGCCTGAATGTTTTTGAAGCACTTGCCAGCTGCGCAGCTAGCTCACCTCTTGTGAACTTGAGCCACGGTCATCCTTCTGCTCTGCCCCAATAGCCGCTAATTCTCATTCATGGAAGCATGCTGCTTGGTGTATAGTATTTGCTCAATAAGTGGCAACTGTAGACTTGAAGCATGAGTGAATGAACAGAGGAAGGGAGGGATGGGAGTGAGGGAGGGAGGGAGGGAGGGAGGGAGGGAGAGACGGAGGGAGGGACAGAGGGAGGGGAGGGATGGGAGACAGAGGGAAGGGAGGATCAGAGGGACGTAGGGAGGGCCAGAGGAGGCGATGAGACAAGAGGGAGGGGGGGAGGGGGAGGGATGGAGGGAGGACCAGCGGTGGGAGGGATGGATGGGGTGAGAGAGCGGAGGGAGGAGACCGAGGGAGGGGGGGGATGGGAGAGACGGGGGGAGGGAGGGAAGAGGTGGGGGACTGATGGGAGGGGGAGGAGGCGAGAGGGGGGAGGGGGGATGGAGAGACAGAGGGAGGGAGGGAGGGAGGGAGGGAGAGACGGAGGGAGGGACAGAGGGAGGGAGGGATGGAGAGAGAGAGACAGAAGGAGGGGGGGGGAGGGAGGGAGGGAGGAGGGAGGGAGGGAAGAGGGAGAGGAGAGGGAGGGGGACGAGGGGGGAGGGAGAGAGACAGAGATGGAGGGAGGGAGGGAGAGACAGAGAGATGGAGGGAGGGAGGGAGGGAAAGAGGAAGGAAGGAAGGGTAAGACTTCTGTTTTCAAGATAGGGTCTCTCTGTGTAGCCTTGGCTGTCCTGGGACACTTTTTGTAGGCCAGGCTGGGATCGAACTCACAGAGATCTGCCTGTCTCTGCCTCCCCAAGGGCTGGGGCTACAGGTGTGTGCCACATTATATTTTATTTTTTACTAATTTCTTTTACTTTTTACATATACATTTATATTATTACACATATATACAATATACTACCTACAGCAAGAAGAACCATAACATAATCAAGAATTATATGAATGTTACATTCTCAGTGCTTCAGCTATTTGTATTTGGCAGCCTTTGAATAAAACATCTTTCCTGTCTTGGTGCATCTAAAATTTTGAGTGTAAATCAAAATCTATCATATCTCATCATTATCAACTTGAAACATCTATTAGACCTAAAAACATCTTACCCACCCCCTCCAAACAACTAAGCTTCATTATAAAACTAAACTATATGGTCTTCAACCCCATCACTTAAGAAGAAATAAAAAAGAGAACTTTGAGGACTTCTTTAAAATCTTTTTGTTTCACCTATCTTACTTCATGTGTACAAGTGTTTTACCAGCACACATATATGTGCACCATGTTTGCCTGCTGTCTGCAAAGGTCGGAAGAAAGCGTGGCTCCCTAGGGAGTTGGGAAGGGTTGTGAGCCATGATGCAGGTGCTGCAGGAGACCTAGCCCAGGTCTTCTGCAAGAGTAACAAGTGCTCTTAACCTTTAAGCTGCTGTTCCAGCCGTGAGTCTTCTTCTACAGTGGCTAGGAAGTTCCTTACGAAAGAGCATCTCCTTTGTGATAGATCTTTCGGCATGATCTGAGGAGAGGCTGTGAGATTCAGCAAGGCACAGATGATGTTCCTGCTGCCTTCCCCTTCCCTCCACCTTATTGGTACCTAGTGTCATTACTCATTTTTCTGTGAGCTTGAGGCAGAGCTGACACTATACCTGAACCACGAGCCTGTTGCCTCATTTTAGTCTTCTCCAGTCGGGCTTAGAAGTCTTTCTCTCCAAGTACCTTCCTCAGGCACCCCAAAAACAGGAACTCCTGGAGTGTCAGAACTCCAAGAATGCCTGCTGCTCTCTTCAGGCAAAGTTCTCAGCCCCAGAGGGGCCAACTTCTCACCTCTCTGACACCTTGCATCAAAAATTTGGAAAACCTCTCTGGCCTCGTTGGAGCTGGGCGGTGTTGGCACACACCTTTAATCCCAACACTTGGGAGGCAGAGGCAGGCAGATCTCTGTACTCGAGGCCAGGCTGGCCTCGAGAATGAATTCCAGCACAGCCAGGGTCACACAGAAAATTCAACCCAACCCAACCCAAACCTAAGAACCAAAGGAGCTTTTCTCACTGGTTACCTGCCTCCAGGTCGATGTTTCTGCCTGCCTTAGGCCCATGCTTCACCCCAAGGTAGGCCCCAGCTCCAGGCTCTGGGACTCTTTTGTAGCTCTAGCACTGGTCCCCCTGTTTGTATATCTGAATCCCACTCAGCGGCTGAGGAAGTTCCTCCCCCTCAGTATTCTTAGTTTCTCTGCCACCAGGGCCAACTTGAGCACCACCTTATAAACTTCCACAAGAGATGGGGAACTGGCCAGCTTCTCACATCACTCAGGATTTCCAGCCTTTCCAAGGATCTTCCACTGGCCCCAGAGGGCTGCTCTTCTCCCCATCACAGATGCAGGCCCCTTTAATTCCAGCCACTTGTTTGGGCTGTGTATAGGATAGCACCTGTGCCTCTTACCAAGCTATGCAAATTGACTGCAGGGTGGTCAGGCTTTCCCCAGGTTCCAGGTTCACTTACTCCCTCCACTTCCTGTCCCTGAGGTCTGGATTATATAAATAACGCCATGTGCAATTTAATTCCTGTGATGTTTCTTGTGAGTCTGATCACTTAAAGTGCATCCAAATCAAGAAATACTAAGTCTTAAAGAATATTACCTTTGCCTGTTTTCTAATTGCCAGAAAGATCATGGAAAACCAGAGTGTTGGCTGCTCAATTCAGGCTCTCAAGATTTTTGTTTGTTTGTTTGTTTGTTTCTACAGATGTGCGCGTCTTCCTTTGAAATAAAGCATCAGAAGGAAGAAACAATGGCTTTTTTTAAAAAAAAGAATTTCATTACTGTGTATACAGTGTTCTGCCTGCATGTACATCTGCAGGCCAGAAGAGGGCACCAGATCTCATTATGGGTGGTTGTGAGTCACCATGTGGGTTCTGGGAATTGAACTCAGGGCCTCTGGAAGAACAGTCAGTGTTCTTAACCTCTGAGCCGCCTCTCCAGCCCCCAAAACAATAGCTTTATCCTGAACACTTTGGCCCAAGCGGACAGAAGTTTGGGTTCGATCCCGGGTGCTGGGGGGAAAGTGAGCACGTGAGCTGAATACTAGGGAGTCTCTACACAACCCCTGACCCTCAACAGAGGAAGGACAAGGTTGGGGAGGGGCTCACTTCAAGCTGCACAGATTGCTTGTGAGCCAATTTGAGCAGAGCCTGGAATTCCTGATGTCCTCTCGCCACCGTTTCTCTTGGGACAAACCAATCTTGAATTCTCCCTTTCTCTTTCCATCTCTGAAATCTCAGCCTTGTTTTTCTTGCTTCAAGGTGAGAGAAGAGAAAGTCAGACTTAGTCTACTTTGGTCCAGCTCTTTATGCCTTTATTAGTCAGGTTACCTTGGACAACTTACCTCACTTTTCTATACCTTAATGCCCTCATCTTTAAATGAGATTTACTATACTCATGGAATTGTGACAAGGATGACATGACATGATGCTTCAAATACTTGAACCCTTCCTCCTGTTAACAATGTTCCCACCTCCCTCCTTCAGATAGGTATCTTTCTTCTAACATTCTTGGCCTCTGTGATTTGGGTTAGCTCCCTTATGCATTTTCACCCAACTTTCAAGTTTGCCTTTTTCCAACTTTATCTCAAGTTATTAGGTAGTGACAAGGACTGCATACTCTTTGCTTTCAAGATCAGATGATGGCTTAAGTCAATGTTGATCATTCCATGACCTGAACATGCCCTGGTTAAAGAAACAGAGGCAGAGAAGTCATTAACTTTCCAGGAGTTCGTAAAGATGAGTTGTGCTGTGTTACAGTCCCTTGACAACTATGTGCAGTGCTACAGAAAGTTACTCTTAGAAGAAGCTATGATCAGGTCATGACCTGGCCACACATCTCCACTGATGGAATCCTCTGTGTATGGGCGATCAGAAGATACGGAGACTACAGAAAGCATTGGAGGCTCTGCCTGATGCACTCTGGCTCAGAGCCTTCATGACCCCATGGGCCGTTGAGGGACAAACATAAGGTTAGAAGTTTTCTGGACAGAGAGTATCTGCCATTAAGGAATCATGAGAGGTCAGTGTGGTTTCTATGGCTGCTCTTCCCTTCTCTTATTTGTGCAATTGTGCTTCCTCAGCAAGTTCCCGCAGAGTGTGTGGCACCCTCTGTAGACCACAGGCTTGAAATCTCCATTCGATGCCTTACTAGTTACATCTGTGATGTCAGAGAGCTTCTGATAATGATTGTTACCATTGTCATGACCTTGATCCCCCACAACAGCAGTGTAGGAAACGGAGACGCGGCAGCTGAGGCACAAAGTCTTTTGAGAACTTGTGGGCAATCAGGTGACAGCCAAGATGCAAACCCAATACTATGAGGCCAAGGCCCCTGAAATTGAGTTTATCTTACCTGTATCTTAGGAATGATAATATTTGCCTTCAGAACTGTCATTACGTGAGGTTACCTATGCAAAGCAACTCTACGGTGACTAGCACACAGCAGTGGACAGAAGATAGCAAGTGCATTTTTCCTCAGGGTTTGAGCCACAGCTATTATTAGAAACTCATTTCTAGTGACTCAGAAAATTCTTTCGATTTCTTCATTTTTGAAGCAGTCACTCACTCACTGAACACATAGTTTCTGAATGAGAGTAAGATGATGAGCATGGGATCCCACCTTTGAGAAGTCTAGTGGAGAAATAGGCAACAATCTACGAACGAAACCACATCGGAGGAAGAGAGTTTCCCAAACTGGCTCAAGAATAAGAATCTCTTTAGAACGTTGCTACGGGCGCGAGTTTATTTTTATGTTAATATTTTCTATGGAATTAATGTTAATTCTAATGAAAGACTATTAGGAAATGTTATTAATTCTAATGAGATGGATAGCTAAGAGAAGAGCCTATGGACTCGTGTTTCTAAAAAAAAGTGCCTTGGGTGGTTTCCAGGGTCGGACAATTTGAGCAACAGCTGACTGTAAGCACAATGCCTCTTCCTTCTGGATTACAAGTGACACCATCTGGTGTCTTCGAAAATGTACATGTCCAAGCTTCATCGTACTTTTCTTTAATCAGTGTATGTGCCTATATATGTATATATCTTAGAGTCTACTGATAAAGGTGGCCTTGAAAAGCCACTACTCTAAAAAGAAGTATCAACTTCTTTCTAATCCAGCAGCATAATCTGGGTCCTGTGAAGCACCCACTCAGGTGGGTGCTAAGGTACCTGGAAAGATGTTGATGTTGATGAGTCTAGGTGCTTTTGAGTGTGGGTGTTTGGCCCAAGGACACTGGGAGCCTTGTGACACAATTAAGTTCCATCTAAGGAAGGCTAAGTACTTCTACCCGCCCATGCTCCTCACTCTCCCTCAGGGAACCATCAGAGGGCAAGCCCAGGCTAGTTTAGCAGGTCTAGGCCTAGAGCCAGTAGCCTAGAGCCAGGAGATGATCCCATGTCACCTTTCAAGACGCTACCATGTCCACGGTATAGAGACTGCTATGCTAGAGGACAAATTGCTAGTTTCCAAGGATCTTCTGGATAGGCCAAAGAAAAACCTTTGAGGACCAAAGTAATAAGAAAATACAGTTTCCTGTAATTTGACAAGAAAAAATTGATTAAAGAATAGCCAATGGACAGAACATTCTCCACAGTTGAGTGGAGAGTGGGATATGACTTTCACACAAACTCTGATGCCTCATATTTGACCATGTCCCCTGGAGGGGGAGACGTGGTGGCACTCAGAGGAAGGATAGCAGGTTACCAAGAAGAGACTTGATACTCTATGAGCATATACAGGGGGAGGAAATCTCCCTCAGGAACAGTCATAGGGAAGGGGAATAAGGGGAGGTAAGGAAGAATGGGAGGACACAAGGGATGGGATAACCATTGAGATGTAACAAGAATAAATTAATAAAAAATTAAAAAAAAAAGATTAAATACAAGGCCAACACCCATGAAGACACCAGAAGGAAACATGGAGGAAAATTCATGATGAAACCAGTCTGCACAGTGAATTTTTTAAACTATTACCTTAAAAGCACAGGTAACAATAACAGATAAGTGGAATTATATAAAAGTAAACACTTCCACCAATCACACAAAGCCATCAACCAAGTTGAGACCTTTCCTAACTAGGAATTAATATTAGTTTATATTAAAATTCATAAGGAATTCTACTATACAGCAAGATAAGACCATGATGAAAAACAGGTAAGAAAACTGAATAGACTGTATCAAAGTGGCAAACAGACACATGAAAACTTCACCAGTGATCACCAAGAAAGTACAAGTCAAATCCACTGTGGATGAAATGTCACCTTGTGCCTGTTAGAATGGCTATTATTTCAAAAGCAAATGCAAGTGTTGATTAGGGTGCGGAGATAAGAGAACCCTAGCACGTGAGAAAGTCAGCACAGCCTTCCTGGGAAGCAGTGTATGGCTCAGTTCTGTGTGACATATTTACAAACAAAATAAAATAAAACCATGTAGGGGAGATTCCCCATACTCCGTATCTAGCGTAGTTCTAGTCGCAGTGCTTAGAGGATGATGAGCAGCCCACTGCTCACCAGCCAATGAACGGCTAAAGAAAAAAACTGGTATATAGACACAATGCAACTTTACCTAAAAGGGCTGCATTTAGGGACACGGAACATAACCATGGTAACCTAGGATAACTGTACGGCTGTTGGAGGAGGAGATCCTGAGGCTAAACAAGAGAGTACTTTGAAATACAAGCAAATAATAGGCCAATATGAAGAGATGAAAAGTGGATAATTGGCTGGGGTTAGAAGCAAACAGGAGTGCGATGGGGGAGGAAAACGAGAAGTGACTGCTAATGTGCGCAGAGTCATGTTTGTGCGATGACATGCTGTAAGGCAGACAGTGGTGATGGCTGTACAACTCTGGGTATACCTAGAGCCATGCTTTATCCTCTAAATGGGTGAATTATATGGCATATGAGTCATAGTTCAATGAAACTGTCTTAAAAGGGATAAAAAAACCAAACTGAAAGTGAAAATCCTTTGATAGCTGCTTTGGGGTTGAAGGACTAACGTGGGAAAAAGGAGAGGAGAGCAGTGTTACCTAGCCTCTCTGTCCACAGCAGCAAGAAAGGTCGCTGTCAGTGCGCCTGTGAGGAGCGGGGGAATTTGTGCTACCTCACAGAGGAAAAGTCACAAGCTGCATTTAGACCAACACGGAGAGGCCAGAGGTCTCCTTCTGTGTCTCCTGCAGCCACAGAGCTCACTTGTTTCCAGGCCTTCCCACTCTCCTTCTTGTCTACAAAATTTAAAGCAAATTTTTATTTTCTGAAGCTACCTAAAGCCCAGTCTGAAACGCCTCTCAGAATCTGAGCTTCTTCCACTCACTCATTTATTCACCATTTTTCTGTGCTTCATGTTAACCCCAAACACTGCACGCCGTTTGTTAGGAGACTACCAGCTACACCTCAGTGGAGTGAGTGAGAGGGTGGAGTTGAGCATAGAATAAAAAAAAAAAAAAATTCAAACACCCCAAAGAATTCAAGGATCCGCCTAAGTGTAAGGTAGGGAGAAAGCGTCCAACACAGCCTCTCGCTCTACAGTTCTATGGACTAATGTTACGAATGTTGCTCAAAGTCACAGATCTGGTTAGGAGCCCAGCCAGAACCTGAATCTATCTATCTTGTGTTGCTGTCTGGAGCTCCCCTGGCTGGGAAACAGGTAGCTGAGGGGTTCCTATCCAAACGAGAGAATTTGAGACTGTCAGGTTTATGACAGGTGGGTAAGGTGGGGCTTTGTTTTGCTTCTAGGGTGGAGTGGATTTTTCTGGGCATGTGGAATGGTGAGAAGGGACAATAGGAGAAGAACGCCTCCGTCCTGCCCTGCTTCGGCTTCACTAGGAAGTACAGAATGCTTTAGTTTTATTGCTGTGTGGATAGGGTTTGCAGGTGTGACACAGGTGGGTAACTGGTGAATTCCGCCCTGAGCAATGAGGGAAAAGAATGCTTAAAACATAATTCAGATGCTGCCTTGATCCTTTCAAACTTCATGTAATTTTTGAAAGCTCAAAAATACGCACAGAAATGAACAAAGATAGCTACTGTCCGCAAGGTGACCACATGCGTTTAGATAAAACGACACTAGCTCCTTCGGAAGCACATCTTCCAGTCACTTGACTTTACAGTACTAGCTTTTACCATCGACTTCCTCTCAGGGTTGTGGGTGTCTTGTGGTATACATCATAGAATTAAATATTATGATTAATTTGGCTACACCTTTTTGCCAACGGAAATTTGTGAGGTTTTCAGATGGGCTTAGTAGAATGAATGCTAACACACACACACACACACACACACACACGCACACGCACACACACACACACGCACACGCACGTTGGCAGCCAGGAGTGCTCACTTCTGTCGTGTCTAAAGAGCCAAGCTGTTGAGATATGGTCATATGAGCTCAGGTTTCAGAGTTTATGAGTTTATTTTTCCACAGTAGTTTATAAAGAGTTTATAAAGAGTTCCTAGGTATGTACAGTCCCACCACCATCTGGTGTCACCTGCCTTTGGAAAGTCAATATGTCAAATAGCGTAGTTCCAGCACCATGTCTTAGCCAATTTAAGGATTACTGATACATGCTGCAAAGTGAATTCTTCCGGTGTACAGACATGACACATCTCTTTATTGATTAGTTATATTTTCATCATGAATATTATATATTTCATTAAATTTACTAAACTCATTGATACCACTTAATGGTCTCTTTACTTTTATTTGTATTAAACAAATGAGTATAAAACTACTAAAATCTTAAATACAGATATATATATACATATGCATTCATGTAACCTCTATTCTTAAGACTGACAGATTTTCTAGGACTGCCAGTTAGAACTCTCCCCCACAATAACCATTATTTAGCGTCTAACAAATTGCATTTCCTCCTGATATTTCATTTTGTAATGTAATGCTGGAGAAGTCCTTCACTGCCTCCACCTCAGTGCAGGTTTCCAGCTTCGTTCCTTACATTACTCATCGGCTCACAGACCTGCTCTTCTTCCAGGTACGATCCCTGTCAAAATTCACTACATTTACTGAGTGGAAAAAGCAACCACTTGTTTGAAGAGCCCATTCCTACAAGCATCAACAACAACAACAAAAAAATGTTTTTGTTTCTTTGTCACCAGCCAGAGTCTTCCACAGTGGAAAGCTCAGAGATTTCCCTCTGCTCACAGTCACAGCTCACAAATCCTGCGATGGTAAAAAAAAGAATATTTGCTTCCCTTCCCTGTGATTCTCCCTCGCAGGACTCTTCAAGTCTCCAATGAGCATAGAGAATTTAAATTCAGTCCATATGAGCACCCCCACACCTGGGTCCCTGGCTTGCCATGCTAGTCCATTACACTCAGGAGAAGTTCTATAGTTTATTTGTTTGGTTGGTGTTTGGTTGATTTTTGGTTTTTTGAGACAGGGTTTTTCTGTGTAGCTTTGGCTGTCCTGGACTCGCTTTGTAGACCAGGCTGGCCTTGAACTCACAGCGATCCGCCTGCCTCTGCCTCCCGAGTGCTGGGATTACAGGCGTGCGCCATGGGACCCAGCAAAGAAGTTCTTTTGAATAGCATTCTGCATTTGGAAACAGTGAGCTCAATGGGACCTTTCGTTTCATGGGCTTATGATACAATAGGGCAATTAAGTATGCAGAAGCCAATTTAAAGAGAATAATGATGTGCTTAATTATCAGAATAATTGGGACTGGAGATACGGCTCAGTGGCAATGAGCACTGGTGGCTCCACCAGAAGACGCAGGTTCAGTTCCTTGGTGGAAGCTTACATGACAGCTCGAAACCATCTGTAACCCATGTTTCAGTGAATCTGATGCCCTCGTTGGGCCTCTATGAGAGCTGTACCCAAGTGGTGCATAGGCATGCATTTATTTGATGCACCCATACACATCAAATAAAAATAACATAATTATATTTTACATTTAAAGTGTATATCTTATGAGAGTTACGTGAGAGTTTATAGAACTATTGTTTTGGGGTTTTTTTAATTATTAAGTAGTAGGTGGGGTTCCATGGAGCCGGAAACAGTAAGGACCATCAGCCAGGAGAGAAAACGTGTGGGTGGCAACCTCTGGATTGCGGGTGCTGGCGTATGCTACCACAGTAGATACTAGATGTGGAACTCTGGGCTACGGTGTTCGCCTCAGGTGGCGCCATCCTGCTTGATCTATTCCTCACTATTGCCATGGGAACATTTACCCTCCATAGTAGTGCACCGAAAACACGTTAACTTGCTTTTGATTTTCCAAGGACTTACAGGCAAGTTTTCTTTGAGTCTCTATGGAGATTTTTTTTTTTTTAATTCGAAAATCGTTAAAAATGTTGAGACTTGGGACTCTTGGAGATTGGGGGTGTAGCGAATGTATTTTTTTGCATCATAATATGAACACAAGCCTTTAGGGAGCTTGGGGCAAAATGTTATGTTTTGGATATAAAAATGTCCCCCAGAACACTCCATGTCTTAAAGGCTTAGTACCTGACCAGTGAATCCCAACCATTGAGAGGTGATTGCATTCTGAAAGCTGTCACCTAATCATCAACTGAGTAATAAACTGATTAAGTCATAATTTAAGGATATAATTGGGAAGTTATAGGTATTTTCAGAAATAGGACCTATTTGCAGGAAAAGGTCATTGGGTGACTAGGGGAATGTGTGTGCATCTTATGGGATTCTACCCTCCCCCTCTCCTTTTTTCCATCCCTCCCCTCGTTTTTGTTTATTATTAGGTGATCAAATTTCCTACACTATGATGTTGCTGCCTTGCAAAGGCCCTGGATGCAAAGAAGACAGCCTCGGACCGCAGTCTCCAAAACCAAATAATAAGTCTCCCCTTTCAGTCATTTTGACAGATGTTTTCTCATCCTAATATATGGAATATTTTTGGCTCTTACAGGAAGATTTGTAGTAGTGCAAGGGTTGACGCGTTCTAAGGTACGTTGCTCAGTGAAGAGGCTGATCCAATGATGCTTAACGTCTCCTTAGGTTCTGCACTCTCTTTTATGACACAGATCAGTACGCTCCGTGAACCTCGGCAAGGCAGAAGAACACAAGGCCCTTTTGTTATGAAAGAATTGGATTCTCATATATTGGACTCTCTAGATGAAACTGTTTGTTTGGTTTTTTCCCCCATGGACACTGGTGGTGGTGGTAGGGTCATCAGTATCTTCTTTCTCCCACTAAGTTAACTTGAGTCACGGATAAGAGATTTCAATGTGTTTCTCTGAAAATCATGTGGAGACACTGCACATCTGTCAGCCCCAGAGCCCCACAGTCTGTGGAACAGCTTCCCAGAGCCTAGCTATAAGACATTAAAAACCTGCTTTACAGTAGACTGCTTATGGCTTGAATGACAACAGGTCATGGAGTTCCGTTGAGAGATGTTGTTCAGTTTCTTAGGGGTATTGTGTCAGGGGTATAAGAGGTGCAGGGCTTGGACTTCAGAAAGTGTATCAAAGTTTTCTTAGGCTTATTGACACTAACTTTTAGGTTCTGGTTAATGTCTGTGTTCAGTATGCATAGTATTTCACTTGGAAGGATCAACCCTCACTAGTGATTTTAAGAGGAAATGGAGGAAGCGGTCATTAATGCCTTCTCAAGCCAGTATGTTCAACAAAGAAGCAACCTGTTATTTCCATTATTAATCTCATCGATTAAATTTGTCATAAGTTAGCAAGTCCCTTGAGAAAAGTATAACAGAAATGAGGAAAATCTGTGTCTAGTTATACATTAAAACTTAAACGAAACTTTTATTTATTTTACATATATGTGTGTTTTACATGTATGTCTCTGTAACACAAGCATGCAGAGCCCTCAGAGGCCAGAAGAGGGGTCAGTTCCCCTGGGACCCGTGTTACATAGATGGTTGTGAGTCACCATGTGAGTGCCGGGAGTTGAACCTGGCTTCTCTGGAAGAGCAGCTAGTACTCTTAACCACTGAACCATCTCTCCTGCCCCCACCTTATTCCTTTTTAATGGTCTGTTCCTAAAGGACTTGAGTCTTTTCCTAGCCTGGGGTAGTCAGCTTCTTTTTAATACAAGCAACTTACACCAAAGCGAAGAGTGTTAGGACATCAGCTGTAAAAGCAGGGCTCTTCCATAAGCTTTATGAACACAAATCAACTCACCAAGGTGAGTAGTTTTCACAAACTCTCTGTACATATCCCTCCCAGGAAAAAAAAAATCACACACACACACACACCCCTTTCTTTGTAAGAAAACATCTCTGACTTCCCAAGAGTAGATTAGGCACAAGGTAGGTTATCTCAGGATAGTCCGGAGATCAAACATGAACAAAGTGGAATACTAAGTTCATGCTAGGCTAATAAATGAGCGAGTGAATGCATATATATGAGTGAATTAAAGAATAAAATAATAGATAAAATGCAGAAATCACTTGCACTTGTTTGTATAATTGTTTGTTGCACTCCAGTCATCCCAGTCTGTTTTGTCTGCTTTTGCAGAATGACAATTTCCAACCTTCAAAATCTACATTCACCAGATGTGTCGAATCTCTAATCAGGGCTAAAGGCTTTCTTTCTGCGTTGCTCTTCCCCAGATAGGGTCAGTCAGGCAAGTCTCTCAAAAGTCTCAGTGACCACCAGTCCCTGGTCTTCTTTCCTTGCTCTTCCAGCTGAGGTGTGTCAGGATCTATTCTCCGCATATCATCAGCTACTAAAAATTAACTGTGTTTCTAACAGTGGCTTTCTCAGCTCCCAGGCACATGTACTCGCACACTCACCCCCTGAAGTGTGATGATGCATAGATCACATGGGAACGGGACTGGCAGCTCAGGACACAGACACTATTATTATTACACCAAGTACATGTTTATTAGCGGGATAAATAGGCAACAGATGTAGACATGGGTGTAGGGAGAGGGATTGAGACATCAGCTCTGGCTAGAGCCCTAGAAGAAGACTGATACACTGTTGTTGTGTAATATAGAATAGATAAGGCCATAATTATGATCAATAAAGAGGCTGGAGAGGTTGGGAGACATCAGGTTAGGATATAGAAGAAAATAGAATGCGTATAATGAAGGATTTGATGAGGAGTCTTACAACGCTTCTTCATTGGACATAGGTAGAAGGAAGAAAAAAATCTCAGGGGCAGTGGGGATAGGAGCAGGAGGAAGATGGGGCTCCATGTAGGAGCCGGGATGGTGGTCTCCAGTCCACTCTTATTTCTGTTTACACTTAGGGTCTTGCTGTGCAGGGCACTTCTGCTGAGCTGGGTTAGGTGTGCTCTTGGCTGAGCATTGTTTCTTAGCCTGAGGAGCACAGGGATCCTTGGTTTGGGGCGCACATGCCTCCCGACATTTGGTAGGAGGCGGCTGACACGGCTGCTTCAGCTGCTGCTGCTGGGCTTGTGGTGTGCACTGCTGCTGACGTGGATGGGAAGGCATGCTTCAGGAGGAACAGGCGAGCCCTGTGAAGGAGGAGACCTATGAAGACACAACGGGAAGTGTCCCGTACGTATCCTCCCATCTGTGTCATCGAGGAGTTATTTCCCACCAGTACCCAAATATGATTAACAGCCTCGGCTAAGGAACAGCTCACCTGCCTCTACTGTGACTTTCCTCCCTCACTGTCTTCCTTCTGTGTTATTTTGAATTCCTATCCCCCCTCATCTTCCCATGGACTCTGGACTTAACTGAATACACGGTTGATTTATTGGCTTTACCAAGGATAAGGCAGAGTATTGAGCTCAAGGTTGAAGAGCAGTGTAGAATTTTTACAAATTCAAGATGTGGGCCTGGGTAATTAATGCCAGTTGGCTGAGCTAGGTGACGCAGATGAAGGAGGAAGCACGAGGAAGCAGAAGACAAGAACAGTGCCTGTTTCCGGGAAACAATGCCGTGGAATGTAAACAATAGGGTTACAGAATAGGTGAACATGTAACAGGGAGGCCTGGGTCCTAATCTCCACTCCACCTTAACATGCTAGGGAGAATCTCCACTCCACCTTAACACGCTAGGGAGAATCATGGGACTTGGCCGTAGGATGGAGGATTTGGCCCTTCATGAAGAACGGAAGAGCATTATGGATCAGTGTTTTATCGAGATGGAGCTTGGTTCAAAGAAAAGATTACCAACCCAGCAGGCTCAGGGATGAGATCTAGTTGTAAATCTGTCACTGATTGGCTGGACATACTTCTGTGCCCTGAGTGTGCCTGGAAATTCTCGGAGGCTTTCCATCTCTGGTGGGTGTCTCGGGTTTTTCTATGCGGTCAGCCTTCCTTGCCTTATAAATTATAAAATGGGACCAGGTATAGGCCCCAGATCAGAAGGATAAGAAGAATAATACAGGAGTTTTATAGTATGCGATACAATATTCAACCTATTTACAGTGCCTGTAAATACGAGAGGAAAGCTTTATGCTTTCTGGCAGGCGCCACCAACAGACGAGAGAGTATGAACATGCTCTAGGGAAGATCCAGAGCTTCTCTGACATGCCGCTCCTCTAAGCACACCCATTCCAGTGAGAAAAATCTCTCCTGCTAAAGCGGTCAAGCCTCAGATCAGGAAGTCAGTCACACTTCTCCACAGGCGCAGAATGAAGATAGTGTCTCCTAGGTGATAATTACTATGACGTTTCCATAATTATCGTGAGGCTAAGTCACTTTTCTAGTTACCCAAGAACAGGAGAGGAGCTTGGCCCTAGCAGCTCAAGACAGGTGGAAAAAGGAAGAAACGGGAGAGCAAAGGCATCCCTACTTACGGGAGGCTGTGAGCTGGGCCCCAGTGGAGAAGGCTGAGAGCAGATCCATAATGTAGCCAGTCCTGGAACCCTTATAAGGGGCCCCAGCCTGCCCCAGGCCCTTGGTGTGGTCCTGATAACCACTTCCCAGACAAGTTCTCACCCACTTCTCCCACCTGCACTTCCTACTCTTTCCATTAAAAAAAAAAAAAAAAAAAAACAAAAAACAAAAAAAACCACCCACCTGATGTTTCCAACACTCTGGATCCCTATAGCTGAGCTAACTTAACCCAATAAAGGTGCTAACTTGAGCTGAAAGATTCAAGCCGTGTGTGTGTGTGTGTGTGTGTGTGTGTGTGTGTGTGTGTGTGTGTGTGTGTTTCATGTGTATAAATGTTTTGCCCACATATATGTCTGTGTACCATGTGTATGCCTGGCCACCGTGGCAATGGAACCCCTGGGACTGGAGTCACAGAGAGTTGTGATCCACTGTGTGGGTACCGGCAATAGAACCTGCACCCTGTAGAAGAAGAGTCAGTGCTCTTAACTACTGAGCTGTCTCAGCCCACAGGATCTAAGACCTAAAAACACACCAGATGTGAGACGTTGTTTGCACACTGATCAGTGTAATAAATGTTGAAGAGGAACTGGGAGAGGAGACAGGATCTGGGGGCAATTGTGACAAAAACATGAACATCTTCTTTCCTGCTAACTGCTGCCATTCATGGAACATCATCGTGCCTGTCATGGGGCCATTGTTATTTCATGTTCATAATCCCTCTAGTCTAGACAAATGCCGTTGTCACCATCTGGCAGTTGAGGCTGAGAAACATTCTATGGGTAGCAGATGGCCAACGTGGGATTTGAACTCAGATCTGAATGACTCAAAGAACTTTAATTTTTACATTCTAGAGAAGGAAAAGATGCCTAGACATAGATGTCCCCCAATCTCATGCTCAGGTGTTCCCTGGCCCAGGGAGGCCACGTGCACGCATTCTGAGCCCTCCCCTCGAGCCTGAGCAGCAGATGCTAAGCCATGCTGACAGTGCTGCTCCTCCTGCCCCGCCCACACCCATCCAGATGTGGCCACACATGGATATTTAGAAATGGTCATAGTGGTAGGTAGAACTTGATTCTGGTGGTAGGCTTGTCACACAAAATATAAGACATAAAAATCCAACTTCATGACAGTATCTTCTAGAGTATGTCTTCAATGCGGTGTGAGATATGCTAAAATTGTTGCTTATCTGAAGCATAAATTAAACTGGACAGTCTCTATTTATTTATTTATTTTGTTTCTTCTCTTTTTTTTTTTTTTTTTTTTTTAAATAAAGGCTTTTTCAGGTGTTAGAAAGGAGAGCTGGTCCTCCACTTGGCCATGGGACTGGAATGAAGAAAAGTAGAGTTATTGTGGCTGATGACCACCCACCCCCCTCCAGCTTACCCATCCCAAGCTTTTGGTTTCTTCTTAAAACAAGTCCATGGTGTTTCCCCTGTTCCCAGGCAAAGTAAAAGGCTGTCATATGACAGAAGTACCACAGCTCTTGAAGTACTTCCCAAACCGCTTTGCTTCATTTAACCCTCATGACAATCCAAGCTGATCTTACAGTTTGAAGAAACAGTCTCAAAAGTTCAAAGACCTGCTCAACAACCTCAGCTAGCAGGGGTGGGGCCAGATGGGAGCCTGGTCCACAGCTTGTTTCCACCACATCCCAGCAGGCGGCATCTCGGCAGTGGACAAATGACTGCCCTCATGTGAGGGCATGACTAATGAGTTTTTCTGAGCTTAGCATCCCATGCAAACAAAACAGTGCTTATAGATCAACGCCATTTTGAAGTTAACCCTTCTTTCAATTTGTCTTTCCGGGGACCTTCGCCTCCTCCTCACCAGGCTATCAATGCTAAAAGAATGTGATATTCTGAGGTCCAGATTCCAAACACTGCGTTCCATGTTCAGCCTCCTCACTCTGCCTCCTAGCTTCTTCTGAATGCCACCTGCATCCTTTGCACCCCACCTGCACCCTCTGCACCCCACCTGCACCCTCTGAACACCACCTACTTCCTCTGAACACCACCTGCATTCTCTTGCTTCTCCCTCCCACTCTGTGCTCTTCCTAATATAAACTTTATGAGAAATATTCAGCAAGGAGTATTTGGCAGGGTCATAAATCAAAGAATATCTGCAAGCCATGATCTATCTCTCTCTCTCTCTCTCTCTCTCTCTCTCTCTCTCTCTCTCTCTCTCTCTCTCTCTGTGTGTGTCTTTGTGTTTGTGTGTGTGTGTGTGTTTATGTGTGTGTGTTTATGTGTGTGTGTCTTTGTGTTTGTGTGTGTGTGTGGTGTGTGTGTGTCTGTGTGTGTGTGTCTGTGTGTGTGTGTGTGTGTCTGTGTGTGTGTGTCTGTGTATGTGTGTCTTTGTGTTTGTGTGTGTGTGTGTTTATGTGTATGTGTGTGTGTGTTTATGTGTGTGTGTGTGTGTCTGTGTGTGTGTGTCTTTGTGTGTGTGTGTGTTTGTGTGTGTGTGTGTGTTTCTGTGTGTTTGTGTGTGTGTGTGTGTGTGTGTGTGTCTTTGTGTGTGTGTGTGTGTGTTTATGTGTGTGTGTCTGTGTGTGTGTGTGTGTGTGTGTGTGTCTGTGCATACACATAATTTTCATCTTACATCATATTACCCACAGGACTCTGTGATGGACTTTATTTTTCCCATCCCATTATTTTTCTTCTTATCCATAAACAAACTGCTTAATTTTTTTTTATATCAACGTCTGTCTTGTAAGAAGAACTTGCCTTGTAACACAAGCATCATCTCAGAGGTCACCCAGGGGAGACAGGGGTATAACTGTGGTAGCTTCCAAGGGGCATGTCTGACACATCATAAATACGCAAGCCACAGTCCACCCAGTGTGCATTTAACAGTTACACCTCTCTAAAGCTTGGCGTTCAGCTTCCTTATTAGGTGGATTATCCCTGTATTACAGAGAGGGAAACTGAGACTTAGACTGAGGATACGCCCTGCCCAAGGTCACACAAAGGTTAGTGTCAAAAGATGGGGTTGGATCACAAGTTTTCAGAATTCGTGCCTGTTTTCATCTATCAAATGACTAAGTCTCTGGAGCCATCACGGCAGAGGGTTCACTGAGAATAAATTAGGAAGCAGTTCTGGCGCACTCTGCCTCCTCTTGCCCCAGCCTCTCCTGGTTTCTTCTTCAGCACTCAGGGGTTCAGCCCACCAAGCCTGTCCTCCTCCTTCCTCAAAGAGATCCTAACTAATCCTTGTCCCTGCACCGAGAGGGATAGGTGCATTTTCTCAATTATGAAGCCTGAAGTGCTTCCACACACAGGTCTATAAAGAAAGATAATTTTGTTATACATTTTATAGATGAGAAAATTGTTTCCCTTGGTGGCCTGACCCCAAGTCCTTCCAGGAGAGCTGACCCAAGTCTTCCAAAGGTGTCAGGGCTGGTTTCTAGATACACTAACCAGCTGGGGCAGTGGATTATTTTCTCAAAGGAAGAGGGGAGACTTCCTGGCACCCCTCAAATCACCCCATGTAATCAAACCCCTCCAGGCAGGGCAGGCCCTGAGAAGCTGTGTGGACTGTCAACCCTCCCTCCCCAGGTCTACTCCCACTGGCCCAGCCTAACCAGGGGACAGTCATGTGGCCCATTCAGAGCCTTGCATCTGCTCTTTCATCTTCTAAGTACCATGCAAAGTGCCATGCATTAGTGAGCCTAGGATGCTAGGTACTGTTTCTAACAGCTCTAAGGAGCTAGTGACTAGGAACAGGTGTGTGCTTGTGACTCTGTCAGGGAGGTGAGGATACAGGTAAGACTCATTTTTTAAGGTGAGTCAAAACTTGAGAAACTGCAGCCCCACCCTGCAGGTAAACAACGGGGCGACTGGGAAACAGACTTTGGCACGGGAGGCTGCTTGTGGAGTAGATGCCAGCCATTTTACCTTCCATCCAGATGCATCTCCATTTTGACTCAGGGCTTCTGGGTAAAAAAGAGTAATTGAGGCCCCACATAGAGGCAAGTGGAATATATTTATTCAGCTATTTCCAAATACGTCAAGAGAAAGCAAAAGGCTCTAGCTGGCCACAAAGTGTTCTTTCAAGAGCAGTGCTACGCTTGGTAGATGACAGTGGCAGGTGGAGGAGATACATGTAGTTCCCACATTTTAGCTGTCTGCCCAGTACAGTTAATATTTAAAATTGAGCAAGTGACAGCTCATCTTCACAGTCACAATCATGTCACACTTGCTTTATCTTAATTTCTGGTTGACACGTAACCAACCAAGTCATGACTTGGACCATGTGGGTTTCGAGTTTCCAGTTTCTGCCTCCACTAATTATCTGTCAAGAAACATGACTGAGGATGGTGCTCACAACGAGAACTTCTGACCTTTTCATAAATGTGAAAAACCGTTCCATCCTCTGACTGATATGTTCAAAAGTAAGACACTTCATTGCTGATGCTGGATATTTTGAATGAGGGTATGGGAAAATAGAGAGAAGAGTGAGACAAAGGCTGATGTCTCTCTCTCTCCACCTCTCACGCTACATGACATATTCTAGAAGATCTGAGACAGTATTGGTTGTATAAATGGGGTGGGGGTGGGGCAAGCCTTGGGCTCAGTAAAAGGCTGTTTCCAGTAGTACACTCATCGCAGGCCAGCACGGGAGAGGAGAGGGAGTGGTTTCTCTGGGAAGACTGTGAGCACAAGCCTGGTGGAGGCCCAGTGGAGCTAAAGCTCTCTCTCCTGAGATGGCTGCACCTGGAGTTAGGAGTTTACACTAGGGAAGAACCCCTTCCTGGGGGTGGGGGGAGAGGGGATGGGGATGAAGGCTCTTCTCTTACTCAGACCTCATTGGATGTGAGATCTGGGCATTCTGTAATTTTCCTGAGACTCGGTGTTGCTATTTTTCAACTTGAGAATTATAAACTTATCCCGGGGCCCTCCTTGAGCCTTAATGGTCTCTGTTTCTGATTAAGTAGGATTAATGGTGAATTGAAGGAAACGAGGATGAGTTCAGGGTCAACTAGAAAGAGAGCCTTAGCTGAGGCTGTCTTCTCAGGGAGGGAGAAGTAATCACAGCCTTAGCTGAGGCTGTCTTCTCAGGGAGGGAGAAGTAATCACAGGCTGTCATAATCCCGGGTTGGGCCCAAGATGTGGAGTGGCGAGGATTTACGAGTGAAGAGTTCTCAACACACTTAAAGAAAAAGCAGCATGAGGTGTTTGGAGGCTCTGAGCAAGCTGACACCATCCTCAGCTTCTGCCATCCTCCTGTGTGAGGGAAGAGGGCTGTGTTCCCAGGACCTGCCCAACACCATCCCGCCTGAACCCTTCAGTCTGGGACTGGCCTGTCTCCTCCCTTTACCAGAGAGATTCGCTCCCTAGAACAGCCCTCCTTCGGCTTCCAGCCTTCTCCTTTCATTTCCTGTCTTCATTCTTTCCCCCTCTTCCTCTATCCTTTTCTTGTACCGGGGTCAAACTCAAGGACATGCGTATCCTAGGCAAATGTTCTGCTATTGAACTGTATCCTCAGCCCTAAGAAAATATTTTAAATACCACTTCTCCACGACCCCTTTCTCCAAATCGTTACAAAAGACGTGTTTTATTCCTCTCCTCCATACAGCAAGTTTTTTTTTTTTTTTAAATCTACACCTGTTTGGAGTGTTTCACATATAAATACGGCGATGGTGCTATGTAAACTACATCTGTAAACTCAGTACCAAATCTAAGTGCCTCGATTCTAGGAGATACCTTGCCTTTGTCATTCAGCAATTTTTTATTAAGTAATCCCTTTGCACTAGCCAGTCACACGTATATGTGATCCATAAATATGAGCTATCAGTCGGATGCATGAATGGGTAAACGGATGGCCTGGAATAGGAACTCAACATCAGACAATTTGTCTTTAACTTTTCAAAAATTTTATCATTATTTTACTATTTACTGTGAACGGGTATTTTGCCTACATGTATATTTGCCTGGATATATTTGTGTGCACTGCGGCCGTGCCTCGTGCCTGTGGAGGCCAGAAGAAGGTGCCAGATCCCCTGGGTGGAGTCATAGATGGTTGTTAGCCAGTATGTGAGCACAGGGAATAGAGCCCGCGTCCTCTAGAAGATCAGCTAGTGCTCTTTACCCCTGAGACATCACTCCGGCCTCATTGTGACTTTATATGCAGGACCCATGGTGTTCTGGTTGTTTCTGAACTATTTCATGTTCTCAAGTTCAACTTGATGTTTATTACAATCACATATACGTTGCCTTTATGTCCCACATACTTGACGGTCTATGCTAAGACCATGTTTCCCTTAGGAGTGCTTAGATATCTTATTCATGTGTGAGATATTTTTATACTCAGCCCAAGTACAAGTCCCCTATGAGCAAGAAAGGATGTTCAGGACAGTGCCTGGTGACCGGCCAGCTGATTAAACTAACTAATAATTGGGATCTCAGCAGCTAAAAGTTGCTGCCCAGTGAATGAGTCAGTGGGTGAGTGGAATGAGGCAGGACCAACCAGATGAGTGCATAAGCAAGAAATGAGCTCACAAAATAGCTGCCTAACTAGCAAGTTCATTGACAAATCAACTAGCAGGCTGGGTTGTTGAGAAACTGATCTCATGATGACTGCCTGGCTGGTGTTTAGCTTCGTAGAACAGATCCTGGGATGGTGTTAAGGAAGCCTCACTGGGCACAGGTGAGTGAGTGTATAGAAAAGGAGAAGGGTGGTGACAGCGAAGAAGGAGGAAGAGGAGGAGGAGGAGGAGGAGGAGGAGGAGGAGTCCTTTTCATAGGAATCATATGTCTTGGGGAATTATTCCTCATCTTTCCTTTTTCTCTTGGGAATTTGGCTCTGGTTTACATTACTGATATAAAAAAAAATCCAGTGACATTCATATCATAAAGACAACTCTGTTCTGGGCCATTGTGATAGGAATAGGGTCCACTAGGATGTGTCTTGAAGTGGGGAGAGTGTCTTGGCTCAACTGTAAACACTGCACAGGCACATACCCTGATGGGATCTATATTCAAAGAGCAGGTGGGAGTCTGTAGACGGAAAGTCAATAAAAATAAGCATGAGATATCAGGGACATTGTGGCTAGACCAACCTAGCAGGATTCCTGCACAAGATAAGCTGTGGTGGCAAGACCACACCTGGGGGATGGTTAAGGATGAGGAAACTGAATCAATGTTAAGGGTGATCAGATAGCAGGGTTTGGAGAAGACTAAAGGGACAAAATGGAAGAGAATGCTCTGATAATGGACACTGGGGCTGGCAAGTTGGCCCAGCAGGTAAAGACACCTGCCACCAAGCCTGATGACCTGACTCTGATCACAAGGACCCTGAAAGTTTGTCCTCTGACTTCTATACAGTGGGCCTGAACTCACAAACACATCATACACACAAAGTAATAACAAATAAATAAACAAAAATGTAAAAGAAAACTTAATAAAAAACAGTATTACATGATCTGGACAATTTTTTTAGTCTTATTTCTTCTAACTATTTATTATAAAATATTGTTTTGGGTTAAGATTTACTTCTAGCTAACTTGATTTTGTAAAGTTTCTTTAATAAAACTGGACCTTTCAAGGAAGCGCACAGGTGGATCTAAAATTGACAAGACCTTGCTTAAAACGCAGTTCCCCCAGCTCTTGGGTGTAATGTCAGCTAAAATCCAGCCAAGGACAGCCATGGGGAAGGAGGCTCCCCTTCTGGAAGAGGTTGCTTATATCTGTAGCTCTACCCACAGGGAGCCTGAGAGTTTCCTGGGCCATGGATGTGGAGCCTGGGACTCAGTCTGTCCTCTACATCAGAGCAAGGGGCCCCAGTGATTGTGGCTAAGAAAAGAACCGAACCAAATGGATTGATTCACAGATGCTGAGCTGCACCAATCTTCCTGGTGAGTGCCCTGCGTTGCTTTTTTCCCCCTATTTTTATTAATTTTTAAATTTAAATAATGTATTCAGATTACATCTCAATTGTTATTCCCTCACTAGTATCTTCCTGTTCGTTCCTTCCTCCCTCCCTCTTTCACCATATTTCCCTCTCCTAGGCCTATGACAGAAAGGGACCTCCTCCCCCACCATATGATCACAGTGTATCAGGTCACATGCTAGTAGACTGCTTACCCTTCCTCTGAGTGTCACCAGGCCTCCCCAAAGGGGAAGTGGTCAAATAGGGGGCACCAGAGTTCATGTCAGAGTCAGTCCCTGCTCTCCACACAACTGTGGAGAATGTGCTGTCCATTGACTAGATCTGAATAGGGGGTCTAGGTTTACTGCATGCATTGTCCTTGGTTGGTACAGTGGTTTGAGCAGACTGTCCTGGGTCCAGATCCACCAGCCTTGATGGTCTTCTTGTATGGTTCCAGAACCCTCTGGGTCCTTCCGTTTCCCCGTTCTCCCATACCTCTCTCACCTGGAGTCCCAATAGGAAGTTCTAGCATCTATCCCAATCCCCCACTAAATGAAGACTCTCAGAGGACATCCCTTTTGGGCTAGCGTCCAATTATAAGTGAGTATATACCATTGAGTCTTTCTGGGTCTGGGTTAACTCGCTCAGCATGATCATTTCTAGTTCCATCCATTCGCCTGCAAATTTCAAGATTTCCTTGTTTTTAATAGCTGAGTAGTATTCCAAAGTGTACTGCGTTTTAATCAAAAGCTTAAGGAGCTAGCTGTGAATGCAGAGAGCAGAGTCAGTCTTAGATTCTGCTAACACTAAGACCCTTCATTCATCCCAGGGCTCCCAGGGCTCTGAGCAGCTGCCACCCTGAATTGTGATCACCTGAGTATTTGCTCAGCAGGTGTCCAAACACCCCCCCCCCACACCCATCCCACGTCCTTCCTCCTGTGCTGGGTGGGAAGAATAGATACAGCAACACTTTGTGTAAATAGCAGCCAGCCCACTCCATGGCCAAGTCCTTAGGGCATCCCCACAGGCCTCGGCCTGAAGTCCACAGTTCTTGACGTGGTTTTAAAAGGATTCTAGAATTTGGCTGACTCTGAGAAGATTCCGACATCTTCTTTTCCCAGTCATCTCATCCCCTCTTCTTTCTGTGCAAATGTTCTGTCATCCCAGCCACACAGCACCATGAAATATATATATGTGTATACACACACACACACACACACACACACACACACACACACACACACACACACATATAAATACTTTTTAAGTGATGTTTTATCTTTCTCCTGATGGCAAGCCAGTCTCTGCCTAGCTAGTCCATCCTTACTTTGTGTCCAACCAATCCTCTTTGTACTTCAGACACTGGCCTGTTTCTCCCTTGAGTATGTCACATCCTACATTAGATGGGTGTCCCACTCCACTCAAGAAACTCGTGTGCTGCCCCTTTATAGCTTCTCTGCCCTTCTCTTCTGACATCAACTCTGAGCTGCTTGAGGTAAGAAAATTCCCCACCTTGACCACATGTGCTGTGGTACCTGGCCCATGAGAGATACACACTGTATTCAAAAATATGTGGCCAGACTAGAGGCTCTGCAAGCAGGCACCGTCCACTGGGATGAAGAGCTCGCATCCCTGTGCCCTCTGCAGGATACAGCAGGCCCAAATGCTGTAGGCACTCCCAGCCACTTCACGGGCCAGTTTGTTCCTCTGTGTTAGCCCATAAAATTGAATTTGGAGCTATGGCTCAGCATGATCTTTCTTCTCTGCCATGAAGGCTGGCCACACTCCAGGTGGAGGGTGTTCTATCTCTGTGTGTGGATCCCTCAGCAAAATTCATGTGTAGCAGAGCCGCTGTTGGCCCTGTGCGGATGAGCAGGGCAAGTGAGAAACAAGACTGTATCTAAGTTACTGAGATTTGTGCTTCGTTAGTTAATTGGAGCACAGTTCAGCCTTATGAATATACTGGACTCTCTGAGAACTGTTCTCTTTCTCTCGAGAAGTTTCTCCTCTTAGTTAAACTTGACACTGGCCAAATCGAGTCATACTAAAGTCCAATGTATACACAGTAGCCAAGGCAGTGACTCAGTATGTATGTATACCCAAGTGTGAGTGTGGGCATGCATATATGTATATATATTTGACCATCCATGAAGAAGTGGGGCATATAGGCGAAGGGAAAGGAAGGATTGTGGGAAGAAAAGCTACCCTGAGTTAACATACTTCAGGACGTGGACCTTCCGTTTGTGGAGAATTTGTAATTTCCTCCAAAAGACTTTCTGTTTGAGGTTGGGAAGCTATAAATAACCCATCTCTTTCCCTCAACTCTGAGCATAGGCTTCCTACGAAAAACCCTGTAAGCTCTGTAGGTGGTTAGGGCAGAGCGCCACCTTCTGGTTGCACTGAGTTAGCACACCCTTTCCTCATCGTTGTTTCAGGGAGCTGTGACTCACCCACAGGCTGTGAAACTCTTAGGTAAGACTTTGGTGATCCCTACCCCTCACTTTATCGGCAGAGAAAATTAGGTCCAGACGGTTTTCTTTCTCTATTAATTAATTTATTCTCATACATCCTGGTTGTAGCCCCATCCTTCCTCTTCCCCCAGTCCCACACTCCCTCCCTCTTTCCTTATCCCCCTCCCCTATTCCTCAGAAGAGGGGCGACCCCCCCACCCACCTACCCCAACTCATCAAGTCTCATGAGGACTCAGCGTGTCCTCTTCCCCTGTGGCCTGGCAAGACAGTCCTGCCAGGAGGAAGTGATCAAAAAGCAAGCAACAGAGTTCCTGGCAGAGACAGCCCCCACTCCCCTCACTAGATAGAGGACACACATCCAGTAGCAATTCAAAACAGATGCTGAGATTCACCGTCAAACACTGGATGAAATATAGGGAGTCTTGTGCGGGGAATTA
>NC_067151.1:64051570-64074070 GCF_903995435.1 Acomys russatus
TTCTCGGTGATAGAGTTTTCTCATCCTATTAATGGTCAAATTAATAATATGGATAAAGAGATTTTTAAAAATCTTCCAAGTCGCCTCTGATTGCCCATCGTGGTTAAGATGACCTTCTCTTTCCCTTTGCCTTCTGTTAGCTCTCCCTACAATTCTCTTATTCTTACCTATTTATATTAGTTGGGCTAGCCATGGATGCAGTGCGTTCAACTTTGACCTCCATATATTACAGCTGGTATTTTCTTTTTAAAAAACACAAAAGGGGGAAATGTAGGCGGCACTCATGTCCTAGTGCTCACAGATAAGCAATAGGGAAAACAGGGATATTAAACACATGGGGCTGTCTCTTCAGAAAGAGGGAGGCATAACCTGTCCCACTCAGAAGGCTGGAAAAGGATGTGATTCACCGCCTACTGCCTTCTGCGCCATCTGTATAGCCATGCCACGCTAGCTCCCCGAGACTCC
This sequence comes from Acomys russatus, assembly GCF_903995435.1. Lineage (NCBI taxonomy): Eukaryota > Metazoa > Chordata > Mammalia > Rodentia > Muridae > Acomys > Acomys russatus. The sequence goes on from NC_067151.1 coordinate 64,052,036, forward strand.
ATGTTTATCTCTGTCAGCCTATAGCACTATGCTCCCTGAACCCCTAATCAGGAGCACTGTTTACTTTGAGCCTGATTCCTCAGCTCATCTGTAGAACCCATTTTTTGAAAGGTGTCCCCTGTACTTCACAACGGTTCCTACGTAGTCATGTCTTACACTTTGCTGTGCATATGGGATTGAGTTCATTATCATCAGGAATCTTTTCTCCCCAAATTGTATTTCACTTAAATATGCATAAAACTACTGGGTGTCAGGCCCTTGAAGTTCCAACCAACACTGGCTACTGAGTTGTGTCAACTGAATACCCTCCTTGCCTTCCCCAGCCTTGGTGTTCTCAGAGCCCCACCATTGCCACACATGTGCACGTGCCTGCACGCACACACACACAAACACTACATGGCTGTTATTCATACACACACACACACACACACACACAGGAGAGAGAGAGAGAGAGAGAGAGAGAGAGAGAGAGAGAGAGAGAGAGGGAGAAACATGCATGCACCTGTAGGCATGTGAAAATTATGATAATAAATAGGAGAGAAAATTAAGTGTAGCCCATGAAAATGAAAACAAGTCTTAATGTTAAGTTATTGGGTAAGGGAGATTGAAAAGAGAAGGATCAGAGCCTACTTGAAAGAAATTCCAGGAAGATAAAGGCTTAGGGAGAGGAGACATGGCGACATCTGGTGAGTCCTGAGTTAGGCATCTGAGTGTGGGGACTTTTTACACAATCTAGGGACTCAGGGTTTACATACCACACTGGTGGTGATAATGCTGCCGGGACAGAGTTTGTACTGAATGCAATGTTCTGGGGTAAGGGTTATGAGATACACATCACAACCCTGGTGCCTTCCACCTGATGCCTTCTGTGATCCTCAGCAAGTCTGAGTGGCCGTGCTTCCTCACCACCTCCTTCTGGAATTCAGGGATGAGAAGAATGGCTCCCCTGGGGACACCTGGCACTCACATGGTTAGCTTGTGCTAGCATGCAGTTCTGGAGGTCTCTCCTTCCTTCCTGACAAAGCTCTCCTGTTCCTTCCCCCATTACAGCCCCACCTTCATCCACGCACAGACATTGTTGAGATCCCTATGGTACTTGTTATAACTGCAGCATGGGCAGGTTCTCCTTGTTTCCCCCAGAACATTGCCTTGTTCTCGCCGTGGCTTCTCCCGTACTCTGGGCCCGTGAGCGAGGCTATCAACAGCAGCACGTACGGCTTCCCTTCACTAGCGTCTTCTTTATCTCATTGTTCCTTGTTATCTCGCATCTCCGCTTTTATGGGAATCATTAAGCCAGGAGGCCAGGGACTCTGCACCACACTTCGACATTTGTAGCATGTTCATCACACTCTGAGAAAATGAGCAGGCTGCTTCCAGGTGTATTGATACGTGATGGATGACGGATAAGTAGATAGATAAGCCAATGGAAAGAAGAAGTTGCTACGTGATGGTGGGCAAGTGGATAACAGGATAAACGCATGATGGAGGAGAAAGCCTCTTCCATCTAAGAAGCTAAGAGCTTCGGTCTTAAGCTAACTTTGCAGTCTTCTGGGTTTGCCATATACGTTCAGAGAAATAACCCAAGCTTTTAAATTTATACCATTTTCCTTTTTTTGGTTATTTCTATCAATTCTCAGTAACTATCTTTTGGAGCATAGAATCATAAGGGATGTGGGTACAGGAAAGGAGGCTTAAATGCCCAAATTTGTGGACTGTTTTTGTAAAACAGAAGTCCAATAGGAGTTGGGACCTAAAGGATGATTTAGCACCTCGTAAGAATAACGCGCTGCTCTTGCAGAAGACCTGACTTTAAATGCCAGCACCCACACTGGTTGGATGGCTTACAACTGCCTGTATCTCTGAGTCCAGACACCTGCCCTGATGTACACATACCTCTTATACACAATATTTAAAGTAAGCTGATTATTTCCCCCCAAATATTTATTTAATTTGACCTTAAATGCATGAGTATTTTGCCTGCATGCGTGTCCGTGCATTGCACGCGCACAGGGCCCACAGAGGGAAGAATAGTGTGTCTGATACCACGGAGCTGGAGCTATAGAAAGTTGTATGAGTCACGTGGGTACTTAGAACTGAACCCAAGGCTTCTGCTAGAGGAGCCAGTGTTCTTAACTCTTAACTCTTAAACCGTCTCTCCCATCCTTCACATAAATCTTATTTTAAAGAACTAAATGGAGGCAGATAATTAAAGCAGTAGAGATAAGACATTTACGTTATCTACAGCCTGAATTATTTACCAACCAGAGGAATAGCCTAAGAGAAAGCCCAGCCTCTCACTCCTTACCTCAGCAGGACCCTTGGAAACATTGTGCTATGTCAGTGGTGCACATCCCCGGGCCCTCTTCCCCTCAATAAACAGGGAGTTTAGGAAATGCCCAGGAATGCAATGCTTTTTAACAACAGAATCAGCAGAGACATTTGGTGCCAGAAGAATTCTCTTTTAATTGCTTGGGAAGGGTGATGAGAAAGGGCGTCTGGGCGCGCCGCCCAGGTTTCCAGTAGGGTGACGTAGACACATGTCAGAGAAGGTGATTAGACAGCTTAGGAGCAGATCTTCATCAGAGATGGAAGCTGCAACTGTTAATTTAGAAGACCTTGAGGGTGAGGAAGCGGCAGCCTAGATGGTTCTTTTCCAGGTTATGAAATATGGCTGCATCCAGAAGCAGAGGTGAGCCCACACACGGCTGATGCTGGAGGGAGTGCCAGATGCTGAGCATGCTCTGTCTTCCTAGGAATTCTCCTCTGGCCACAAGCTGAGAGCTTACTTCTGCTTGGACTTCTGGCACTGCTGAGGTGGTGGACACTTCTGCTGGCACTTGGGAGGAGGCTGGCAAGGCTGCTTGGTCTGCTGAGGTTGGGGGCAGCACTGCTGTGGGGGAGCACACTGCTGAGGTGGGGCACACTGCTGGGGTGGGGGGCAGCACTGCTGGGGTGGGGCACACTGCTGGGGTGGGGCACACTGCTGGGGTGGGGGGCAGCACTGCTGTGGCGGGGCACACTGCTTCTGCTTCTGCTGAGACATTTTGGATTTCCAACTAGAAACAAAGACAAAGAATGAGAAAGACTAAGCTATAGGTCCTGGGGCCAGATGACTCCTCTGTCAATCACATGCTGTTGCTTTGACCACGATCTCATTATTTCATGTGCCTAAGGTGTGTGTGTGTGTGTGTGTGTCCATATCTGCTTAGATACTTACGTGTTAAGTTTAACTAAATGTCTATAAGGTGTTTCAGCTCTTTCTGGGAAAAACAACAACAAGGAATGGATGAAGGAGGGAAAAGGGATGGGGGGAGGAAGGAAAACAATAGAACAAAAGAAGGAAAATATAAAAGAGAAACGTAAAAAGAGGTAAGGAGAAATATACCAAGAAAGAAAAATAAAGAAAGATATAGACAGACAAAGAGCTATGTATGTTATAACAAAAACTGTGGCTCCCGTAACAGAATTTTCTAAGATTGGTACCCTTCTTAAACTACTACAGCCTTTTGGGTTTCATCAATGCGCTTTTCTGCACCCAGTGTCTTCTGGAGTTGCTGTCTTTATGAGCAGGGAAAAATAAAAAATAAAAAAATAAAATAAAAAATATATATATCTCCAAGCTTGTCAAAATGCATAGATATGTGTATTAGCATCCGTCTGTACATAGAGGCTCTAACACTTAGCACAGTGTCAGCTTAGCAAATATATGTGCAAAGTTCTAAAATAAACATCTTAGTCATTCTATCAGGGAATTTTTTTTAGAACAGAGAGACCCAGAGGTAGACGCAGTGAACCATTTCTCATCGGTCTCTTGATTACTTTTAAGGAAAACAACTCAAGGGAAGCAAAGAGGCAGAACTGCATAGCTGTTCAGTATAGGTGGTTGGAGGAGGGGGTCTCTTCGTCTCCAGAGCAGGGGCCTTCTTAAGACTTCTTTGGCTTGTTCCTGCTGTCCTATATTTCGGGGTGCGCCCTCCTCTGTCCTAAGCTAGCCTGCTTCACATTTTCCCTGAACCCTGACTTTTTGTCCCCCTGAAGAAAAGCCCTGCTCCTAAATGCCCAGAACTTCTTCAGATTCTTTCTTAGCGTCTGACAAGATAGAAAACCCACACCATACCAGTAGGCACCACGCAACATGGTTTCTCTTGTAGAGCCCTCGTCTGTTTCAGCTCAGTTTCCCACCACGCCCCGCCCCCCTAAATCGGCAGTCAGGTGTCTTTCAGGCTCAGGGTAGATTGATACAAAAACGATAGGAAAGATGCAGGTGCCCAGCCAAGTTTCTCTTTTTGACCACCCAGAGCTCCCACCTCTACTCCCAGGACTTGAAAGACTCAAGGACCCAGGTGGCTATGAAGGCGCTGCCTCGGTGGACTTACCGGCGTTCACGAGAGAGTAGAAGTGTAGAGACAACGAGCTGTTTGGGGCGCTCTCGGCTGGCCCACCTTTTATAGATGTCCTGGCTCTGCCCAGGGCCATGAGGTGGCCTAGGATGGGGTGTACTAATTACTCTCTAGTCACAATAGGACACATCTGCCCTTCCTCAAATTTCAGGTTTTACTCACCCCCTAGGGCTGGCAGCCTCCCTCTTGGCATGGCAGGACTTGGGGATGACAATGACTTCACCATCGCCTTGCCCCACCTCCCGATCGCTTTACAGGGTTAGCCTTGGATTTCCAAATCCGCTCGTGACTTTTGACTTAGAACCTTGGCATCTGGGATAGTCCGAAGCAGGCATTCAGGACAGTGCTACGTATGGGGGAGCGGGGGGTGGGGGGGGGGGGGGGGGAGTGAGGGGGATGTTCTGGAAAGTTCTGGTTGGCAGGAAGGTTGTCCAGATGTAGATAGCTTTGTTTTAAAGTGAAATGGCAGAGGAGGCAACTCATTCACTTAGAGTGCCACTAAATTGAGAAAAGTTAAATCTTTGATTTGCTCTGTGCTCAGTGTCACGTTCAGACTGAGCTGGTGGGAAGACGGAATGATTTTATTCTTACTGTTATCTAAGCAATGAATTAGGGCCTGAAGCCCTCTGTCCTGCCTGCTGTTGGGAAAACCATTAAGTCCCATTAAGATAAACTGGGTGGTTACAGTAGACGATGCTTATCTTCTTGACTCTGCATATGCATGAGTCTCTCAGACTGTGGGGTTCCCAGGGAAGTGATTAGCATGAAGGAGGAGGAGAGGTGGGGGAAGTAGGGAGCATTGACTTAGCATGAGCTCATGGAAGAATCAGGTTGCCTGGGTGGTGGAGTCTGGGCTCTGAAGGTACCAGCCTGGGTTTTCTCCACACTCCTGTTGAGGATTCTAGAAGAGAGGGTGATGGCACTGGGCACAAATTCACCTGTTGTCCTATCTGATGAAGGATGGAGTGGTGCTCTGATTGGGGAACTGCCTTTTACTGCTTGAATGACTGGGCGCTTAATGTTTTTAAGCTTCTGTTTCCTTTTCCTCATTTGCTAATGAGGAAAATGCCACCACCCTGTGTGTCAGGAACAAGGATTAAAATGAAGAGCCTACACAAAATGTTTGCGCAGATGTGTGTTCAATTGTTAGGAGCTTCATGGAACTGAGCCTTAAATTCCAGAGCAAGATGGACTCTCAGAAATTCCAAATAGGCAGCTGAAAAAAACTGAAGGCAGCCAGTGGCAGTTCCCACACAGTGCCATCAGAGATGGAATTAAATAGAAGGACTAATGAGATTGTACAGCATAGTAACATTAAACATCAATGTGCAGCTAAGTAATAGGACTAGATTTTTTTTTTAGTGTCCTTGTTACATAGAAATAAAATGTCTGTGTAGATCTTATGTGGGTAACTGTAGCTGATCTGAGTTCATGTGTGTTTTAAGAACACACACAAAAGAGGGGCCAGAAAGAAAGGTAAGAGCTGGAAGATGAAGGATGAAAGGCTGGCCCCTGGACATGACCTGGCTGTTGCATACAGGAAATCACGAATAAGTTCTTAAATGAGCATTTCCTATAAACAGAAAACTAAAATACAATAAAGAGAAAAGAACAGGAAAAAGAGAAAGGGAGAAGGAGAGGGTCGGTCAAAAAAAAATTATAACAAATTTAAAGATTTTTAGCAGCGTTTCTTTGAAGTCCTATAGCTGAGTAGCCATACGGCTGCGCATGTAAGAACAGAGAGTGACGAGGCGAATAAGGGGAGGAGAGACAGAGGAGAGATGAAACGGGGGGGGAGAAAAAGCAGAATGAAGAAAAAGAAACGAACAAAACAGACGCAAGGGGTGAGGGGAAAGCCAAGGGGAGAGGAAGGCTCGAAAGGAAAGGACGCCGGATATGCAAGAGGAGCGGAGGAAACGGGAGGAGCTGGGGGGATTAGCGAAGAAACGGGACGGAAACTGGCCCCAGAGGAAATAGGGAATGTGTCCATAGGAACGCGACACGAAGGAGGATGTAAGAACGATGCAACGAAGGAAGAAAGGAAAAGCAAAGAAAGCACAGTCGGGATTAACAGCCAACGCGACGTGCGCAGTGCCGGAGGAAAAGCGCAGGAAGTCGAAGACGACAGAAAAGAGATTGAAGCGCAAAGCAACCACGTCAACGAAGAGAAGATCTAGAGCACCGCTGACTGAGCGCCCCTATATCCTCAGAGACAAGGGCACATCATACTACCCTACTCCTCAGCCTCTATCTCAATCTCCTCTATCCCGCCTACTCCCGCCCCTCTCCACCTCTCCCCTCTCCTCTCCTCTCCCTTCCCCTCCCCTCCCCTCTCTTCTCCTTTCCTTTCCCCCTCCTCTTTTCTGCTCCCCTCTTCTTCCCTGTCTTCTCCTTTCTCCTCTTTCTCCTTCTTCCTCTCATCTCCACTCTTGTTTCTTCTCTTTGTTCTCTGCCATCTCTTCCCCTTTTCTTACTCTTTCTTTGCTATAGCTTCTCTTACCGTCTCTGTCTCTCTGTTTCTGTGTCTCTGTCTCTGTCTCTGTCTCTCTCTCTCTCTCTCCCTCTCTCTCTCTTATTCTTTCCTAATTTCTAGGAGGAAATATAAATAATTCAACAATTGTGATTTGTTGTTACACCATGAAACCTTAGCATGACGGCCTAAATTCCTGTTTGGTGTGCTGGGAGCAGTGCAGAAGCTCAGCCCTGATGCATGGTTACCCATAAACTTCTAAGTACATATTAAATAGCTTGAATGAGTTGCTCCATAATACATATATCAAAACATCACATTGCACACCATAAATAAGAAGTTATTTGTCAATTAAAAATACATTGTGAGTAGAAAGAACAGTGAGTTGAAAGAAAGAAGTAGAGTAGGCAACCACTGTGAGGATGGTGCATTCTCAGACGTCACCATTGGATGCAGCTAAGGCATCCCAGGAAGACTTTCTTAAGGTCTTTTAAAGACATAGAATAGCATTAGCAGAACAAGGCTTAGACACCGATGTCTCTCTCTTAAACAGCAATCCTGGTCAACTTGGACCATAGGCTGTGGCAAGAAACTAAGAGAGAACCAAAGACATCCAGGCCTTCCCAAGAGGCCTGGTACCATTCCCCTAGAAGTAGCTATTTCTAAGTAGGCAGAGGGAAGAAGTTTTAGCTCCTGACCCTAAACGCAGCATGAAAAGCTATATGAGCAGTTTTGCTGGCATAGGCAGTTACTCAGGATGAGCTGCCTAGGGACCATGTTCATGTGCTTAGGTCACAGAGGAGAGAGAGCAGCCAGGCCCTTGCTCTTTCCAAGGCAACAAAGAGGGAGGATCTCTGCTAGTTAGGTCTTACTCTGGGACCTAGAACTGTGCAGGGGGATGGAGTGGTGGAATGCTTAATGCTTCACTCTTGCTTCGTACCTCTTACTCCTTTACATATTTTATAAAAATTGTTCAGCTTAGATTAGCTGAGTAAATTAAACGTATATGTCTTTAGTATGATGTCTGCATAATTGAGTAAATTATGAACAACTACTAATTGGTAGATTGGGAGGCAGGGGCGGGTGGTTAGATCTGGTACAGCTTTCCTTGCATGTGCCTAACCATCTGGCACAGACATTTTGTGGTGAGGTCGACAGCCTCAAGAATGTATGACGTAATATTGCTAGAGGAACAAAGGAGAATGTAATCTAGAAGTCACACAAAACAAACAAACAAACAAACAAACACCCTAGTCTCTGAATGATACAGGCCACTGACTTTTATCAGTTTCATTTTCTGTCACTTTCTTCAATCCTTTATCTTTCTTAGACTCATATACTGTGGCCCATGTGCTTACGTGAACACAGGTCAGCACTCTAAAAGTCGACCGATTTAAAAGGTGGTTTCTTCTACCAGTTTCTGAAGCATGTTCAGATTACACCCTACTTGCCGTAGGTTCACGTTTGCCAGGCTAGGGCTCCCAACCCTGGAGCCCTCGCACATTTCTAAGACTCTATGTGGAAGCTGTTGGCATACTTCCCGGCACAGGTCTTCCCTGGAGCTCTTATCACCATGATTTAAATTTCATGAATATAAGCAGGATGGTATGAGGTGATATGAGGGTTGAGTCTGCTAGAAGACTCTCGGCCTAGGGTACCCATGCCTGGTAAATAGATGCCCATGTCATTGGTTCTAATCTGAAGCATCAATAGCACATCCGGCCTGAAAAGGACCTAAACCTAGCTGGGCTGAGAAGGGCCAGGGCTAAGCTACCAGATGTAGAGGATCAGACTCTATGCCAAGGACTGTTGGGCTGGAAATTGGGGTCCTGGTCTTTCAAACACATGTCTGGTCCAGTGCAAAGGAAGATCTGGAGCTCAGAAGTTTGACAGTATGAGTCAGGACCTGAAAATTAACATGGAAGAACCAGTGTGTCACGGAGCCCAGAGGAAAGACCTTGGGATATGGCTAGAGTCAACATCAAAGCACCAGAGAAGATGGGAGATGTCTTTAGACTGCAGATCTCTTTTGGATGACTTCCTGTTGGTATGCAAGAGCCTGGAAGTAAATTGATTTCTGTAAAATGAATTAAGGCCTTCAAGCAAAAGGGATAGGGACTGAGAAAATAGTCACATGTGGGAAGATGCTTTGTTTCTTAGGAACAACAGCAACCCAATATGCAGTAGTCGGTGGTCAGCAGTGATGACCGGTGGGAAAGCTTTGGACCAGACTCAATGAGAAGTCTTGAACTCTAGACTAATCTGGGAGACCTTCATTTTAGGGTAGGTGCCCAGGTCCTGACTCTAAAGAGTATAGTGGTGACTAGTAAGTTCCGTGTTTTAAAAGAAGGGTTGGTTAGCATAAGGAGGGGTAAGGGCAAGGTGTGTGTTAGGAAGATCTAGGTATGTTCTTAGCTTACCCAATAATTACTGTGTGCTTTTGGATAATTGGCTTCTCTCTGAGGCTCAGTGGTTTGTCTGCTGTAGATTAACCCCAGGGATCCTCGCCCAGTGGATATGGTATGCTCTTTTTTTTTTCTACAGTGAACCGGAAGCCGCAGAAGGGACAAGATTGAAGCGCCCTAAACACTAATCGGGAGAACACACTGAACGGGCGCATGCACAGGTGGTGAGGATGTGAGACATACAGAGCACCTGGGAAGAAGAAAGGATAAGACCTGTCCCCCTTGACAGCAGTAACTGAAGCAGGACAAGAAGCAGCTCTAAGAACAAAGGAACTAAGAACACACCGTGCTGGAGGACCCACAGGCTAGAGGGAAAGGCAAGAAGTCGAGGGGACTCATGACCCCAAGTGATCTCCAAAACTGGAGAACGTGGAGATTAAATCTGGGAGAAGGAAACTTGTATGTATGTGGTGGGCTAGGGCACCTAAGAAGCAGAGCACAGGCAGAGCGGGGAAGTGGGGAGTGGAAGCGACAATTTCCCTTTGAATACCTGCCCTGTGCTGAGCTCTAGGCGAGGGGAGAAGAAAGGCAGCCATGACCAAGATGGGTCTGGGCCAGGCACGGGGCACCCATCCCCCAGGCAGCTACCCAGATCCATTTGTCTGAGCACAAAAGGTGCTAGAGCTGAAAGGAGCCCAACCGTCAAACAGAGTATCCTCAACTCCAGGGTCAAGGGCTATCACCATTGGAGGCCATTCCAAGAAGCTATAGAACAAGGAGAGATGTTTTTTATCTTTCAGAGACAATGATATAAAGATTGCAACTTTTATGTCTCCTGAAGGTCTTTAGTTTGTTGGTTGTTAGTATTTTAATACTATTCTCTCTTTACTATTTTTTTAAAGAATTAGTCGCTTCTTTATATTTCGATACTGCTCTGTCATTACTATTTTTCAAGGATTATATTTATTTTATGAGCTGTGATAATTATAAAGAAAATCTGATTTTACTTGCCAAAATAAAATGTCATTCTTCTCTCTGAAAATTATTTTCAGTGAAATTAGAAAACATGTATGCTGGTGTGGCACCTGTCTTGCCATGACTAAATAAGGAACAGGTGAATGAGATAAAGGAAGTGACTTGCTTGAAGTCATATTTTATTGAAAGGCCTTGCACTGTAAATACCTGGCAATACCAAAGCGAACTAAAACAAACAAACAAACAAACAAATTAGGGCTTGGGCTGATGTCACAATCTCAGCCGGAAAGTCTCCTCCTCCTATCCTCCCCACCTGGATGCCAGGCCTTTCCCAGGTGGCAGGAGCAGGCCTGTTATGACACCCACACCTGACTCTTACCTGCCCTAAACTCTAGGATACAAAGCACAGCAATGGCCTGCCCTTCTTTCTTGGTAGACATGCTGCGGCCTGCACCATGACCTCACCAGGAGGGAACCATATCTCCCAGGCTTATCCTCACCTCAGATCAGAGGGGATTAACTTCCCCATATCTGTCATCTTCCTGATGCTTAGAAAGTCCCTCTTCATGGGAAATGATCAATTCACCAACAAAGGTTAACGGTTGGATGCTCAGAAACCTGGCTTTTCCATGCGCAGATCTTTGTACTAAAGGGATGCTGGAGTATTTCAGTAACCAGGAGCTAAGGCTTTAGTGTACTCTGTGGTTATAAGATCTGGAATAAAGTCCATGAAAGATTGAGGCCCTCGGGGTCTGCCTGAGGCCCTGTTCTCACTGAAGAACTTCGTGGTTCCAGCACTGCCTTTGAACTAGCCTGGACATTTAGCTGTACTTCAGATCCTTGATATGTCCAGACATCATGGTACATCTTGAATATAATGCGATCTTTTTAATATGTGTATGCATACCTTGAGCCCCATAATTCTGTAGAATTATTACTTTTAAATAAAATTTAATACAGTTTAAACAATTTTCTTTATCTGGGTTATCTACAGTTACCTTGGGCCCAATATGTTCCATCCCTCTCCCCTTTTCTTTCACTCTCTGTTTGCAGGAATGAAACCACTACCACAACCTACCCAGCAGTCCCAGTCAGACCCTAGACATCACCTCTGACTACATCTACTTATCAAGATCCAGTGATCTGTCACCTACAGAGATAAGGAAAGCCTGCTATGAGGTCTGGCCTTTACCTATGGAGAAGTGCCTTCACCTACCTCACTGCTTTAAATATCTTTCATTCTATACTCTCTTTTACATATAACCTCTCTCTATCTCTCTGCTACCCCACCCACGTGTGTGTGTGTGTGTGTGTGTGTGTGTGTGTGTGTGTGTGTGTGTGTTGTGTAAAGCTATGTCATGGCTTTATGATTCGGCTTATAATTTTTTTCTTACTTTACAATACTAAAAAAGCAGTACATATTCAGCAAAATTTATGTTTTGACTGTACATACAGGCATTATGCTTTCCACTTTCTATATACTATCCAGTAAATTGCACAAAATATTCAGCACCAAGTTATATAAAAAAGAATACACTAGATGACTCTTCCTATCAGAAGGCTAATATGTCTATTCTGAGGACATTTAATACCGACTAGGTTATCTATAATGTGGGTGGTTTAGACGTATCAAAATTAGTTTATTCATAGTGTTTTCAGTTTATGGTTGGTTTATCTAAATGAAACTGCACTGCAAGTAAGGCACATTTGGAAGAAAGGATGAACACATTTAAGTAGAGTGTAATTGGATATAAGCTGTCTAGGAATATCTGTACTATTAAAACTTTCTATAAATGTGAAAGTATATCAAAATAAACAGTTTTAAACCAAAGTGAGCCTCTGTTGCTCTCCTACATAGGCTGTCCAGAAGGATTCCATTTTCTCCACCTACAGGGCAAAGCCAGAATTCCAACATGGAGCAGCCCTACCTGCCTCTCTGGCTTCCCCACACTCTCTGGCTCATGGGTTATGACTCACGCAAGAGGAGTTGTTACAGGTCTTGGTGTACAGCTTGATGCTTTCCTTTCTTTTCGTTCTTCCCTTAGTTTTCCTTTCTTGTTTAAATTGAGATGGTTTTTGGCTCACATAATCTTTGCACAGGGAATCCATGAGAACCCAACTCTCCTCACCGGCCCCTGGATGAGTGTTCAGTGGAGTGATGTAAAGACACAGGCAGGTGGAGCTGGGCCCGACATAACTGCTTCTCCCCTGGCCACTGTGCTTGGTTTCTCACCTGTGACTGTTGCCCTCTCTTTCCTTTCAATACAGACACAGTGTTCCTAAGGGATACCCTGTGATTGTAAATGGACACAGACTGGGGCAGAAAACCGGAAGAGTGCATTTGAGGGACTCAAGGTTTCCAGGTGGGGCTACTGGCCCTTGTCCCCGAAGACACAGACCAGGTGTCATCAAGTCAAACCAACTGTCACATGGGACTGCTCTACTCCTGTGTCTCTTCGTAGGGCTCTCTCTCTTCCACAGAGAGATAAAATACCCTATTGTGTTAGATAAGTCAAGGCTGGGAAGTGAAGGCATTAGTGTGTTCAAACATAGTGTGTGGAAAATGTAAATAACTGGCAGGCGGGGGACACAGGTCCTTCTAGATCTCCCCTTCCCCAAGCCTTTGGCTCGCCAGCCATTTATCTTAAGACATTCTTATAACACACTGCTCCAAATTATTTTTAAGATATTCCAAGGAGCTATTCTACAAAGTTCAAATGGCTATGAAGAAATAGATCTGCTGGTCTGGAAAGAGTCCTAGCTTGAAGTAAGCTCAGCTCTCTGGGATTTGTACAGGTGTCTAGGATGTTTACAGGATAGCTGCTACCTGTTCCCTGATGTGAGACAGAATTTTGAGCTGGAGTCTACTCCTCGAGGAGTATCCTGGAGAGCTTTGAGCCCTTTGCTGCATTTAGATCTATAAAGAGTAAAGAAGCGATAGCATACGCAGTAAGCAGGTAGCAGCCATCTCCCTACTCCACATGGAAAACTATGACTCACTTGTTTTTCTATGCTGTTTGCAATCAGGAAAAGGGACAATAACCCCTCCCTCCAAACTCCAATAGACAAGGTTGCTCTCCACGTTAAAGGATGGAGCCTCGGAGGGAAGGAGAGGGGAAGGAGGCAGCACTGGACATCAAGTGTCAGGCTCTTGGCAGAACCTCTGTCCAGGTCGAAAATGGGTGGGAAAGCTTGTTTCATCTTTCTTTCCCTCCATCTGCATCTATCTCTAGGTAGAGTTGTAAGAAAAGTGATTTGTTTGTTTGGGTTTAAAATGAGGTCTTACTCTGTAGCTCAGGCTGGCCCAATACTTATTATGTGTCCTGCGTTGGCCTTGAATGATCAACAGTCCTCCATGCTTCCATCTCTCAAGTGCTGAAATTCCAAGGTTGAGCCACTATACCTGGCAAGAAATATGACTTTTAAGAAACCTAGCTGTGAGTATAATGGGAACATGCCTCTGTGTAGTTTTTAGATTTTTTTTAATGTCAGTGAGTGCTTGTCTGTATGTATGTCTGTACACCTCATATGTGCCTGGGGCCTGCAAAAGGCAGAAGAATGTGTCAGATCCCCTGGAACTAGAATTACATATGGTTGTGAGACTCCAAGCAAGGGTTAGGAAGTGAACATGGATCCTCTGCGAGAGCAACAGCAAGTGCTCTTAACCACTGAGCCATCTCTTCAGGTCATCCCTTGATATTAGACCTTAAGGAACAGTATAACCACTTAAAGGATAGCAGATGCTCAGAGGCCAGTCTCCTCAATTCCTCAGACTGTGGACCACACTGGGAATATGGTGCTTTCATCCTCTATGTACTTAAGCAAATACTCCTGAGGCTGCTGTACAAACTTCAGCATCACAGTGTGAATAAAGTATAGGACACTGCAAAGTTGCTCTGATGAAATTATATTAAATATTTACATATAATTTATATCTATATATAAGTTAATATTATATATACACAGTAAAAGGATGATAACATGCTTTTAACACTAAAACATAAGTTCACCTCTTAGTTCTTAAGAAACTAAAAAGAATCACTTAAATACAGAATTTGAAATAGAATTCCACTTTAAGTGGTAGACACCCAGTCCTGATTTTCCTAGGCATACACTGAGGAAATCCTACAAAGTGAATACAGCAATTCAACCAAGAACAGAACAAAGGAGCTAAAATCTGTGTCTTGGGAGCTTTAAGGGTCATGGTACCTGGCTTCTGGTCTCTAATTTTTTTTTTTAAATTTTCAGAACCGAGGCTGTGGCTGAATAGAAGGAGACAATAGTAGCTTCTTCCTTCCTGCCCCCACTTCATTTCCATACACACCCTCAACAAGGACAATACTGGCATGTGGGTGTGTGAAACCCAGACAAACAGGTACCATGTTTGCTTTCAGGTTGGGAGATCAGACATTGTGTCTGGAATTCTGAGTCATGGCAAGCTTCCGTGAGGTTGGGTCTCTTTATGTCCTGAACCACATGCTCTCATATGCACACGTTCATGCACACACACACACACACACACACACACACACACACACACACACACAGAGAGAGAGAGAGAGAGAGAGAGAGAGAGTCTCACTATTGTTCAAGATGTTTCTCTTTGCAGCGTTCTTTGGTAGGTACTAAAAAAAAAGTATACACTTAATGCAACTTAGGCCTTGTTGGATATTTACCATGTGTCTAAGCACAGGGTTGGGTGTCCTTAAAAAATGGAAGCAAAGTAAAGTTTCTTATTCAGTTTGTTCATGTCTACCTAGAGAAAATGAAGACGAATAAAGAAGCTCAACATTTATGTGAATATCAAGTCCCACATTGGCTTTTAAAAAATTTTTATTTTTATCATTTTATTTATGTGTATCTGTGTGGATGAATGCCATATGTGTTCAGGTATCCATGGATATAGGGAGAGGGAGTCAGACCTGCTGCCTCTAGAGTTACAGGTAGGTTTTGGGAGAAGAGCTTAGGTTCCTTGGAAGATCAGCAGGTACTCTTAACCAGTGAGCCATCTCCCCAGCCTCTGACTCTCACATCTCTGGTGAGAATCTGGTTATGGACAGTGGGATATGGCTATCCAATAGGAATAATTTTAAGAACCTGCTTATGACCAAACAAAACTGTGATATGATGGGCTAAATGGCCTGGGGCAACCAAGACTGCCCCACAGATTTTTTCCACCATCAGTATGCCAAGAAGCAGTGAAATTGGGTCAATAAGCAATTCCTCTTTACGATAGGAAGAGGTGGTCCAGGTGGGAGGGAAGCAAGTTGAAGAAAGCGAGGAATCTGGGTGGCTTGGTCCTGGGCTTTCCTAGAGCTGGAGTATAGATAACACCAGAGAAGCGATGTCAAAGGGAAGATGGAGTTACTGTGTGGCCAGGTGGTCAAAGCTAACTTAAATAACACATTTCTCTGGATATGAAGCTTAGCCCCACAGGAAGAGAACAGATCTTGAGTAAGGTCAGCCTTCTTTGCTATATATGGCTGGTTTCCTGTATTTGAGTACTATGTACTAGAAAAGGGAAACTTCATAAAAAAATCCCTTCTCATCTAAAAGAAATGTACCTAATGATAGACACTTTCTTCACTACCATAGTCTCTCCTAGATTTACTCGAATCCTAGAGTATTCTCAGTTCTTAGGCACACATGTATAAGATTTCTTATTCCAAATATTATCAGGGCCTCAAAGACAGAAACACACATGTCTTTCCTGAGATAGACACAGAGCCAGCTGCATTGGATAAGATCTCAGTACTTGTGACAAGAAATGAAGTCACACAGCAAAGGGAAGAGACTAGAGAAGCATTTGCTTTGGGGAACAGGAATAGAGTTTAAAATACCAAAGCAACTTATCACTTGCTAGGGCTGTCTACCAGTAAGCTCTGCTCTGAGATACAGCAGACGAAATACTTGCTGAATGAATGCTGTAAACAGAAGGCTGTGGGAGGCTGCCTGAGAGAGGCATTGTGGGAGCAACAGCTTATTTACTTCATTTCAAAAGAGGCATGTGGACACACACACACACACACACACACACACACACACACACACACACCACACACCTCCTTATGGGTAGTGGTATAAACAACAGTATTTTCATGACTTGAATTTCAGATGTGTCTCTCTGGGTGCTTCCTTCTGCTGTATGGCACCTGTTTTTGCATCCGGGTCTGTGTTGGGTATGATCTTACATAACAACAGCACAATGTGGCTACCTGCGAGGCCTGCCTGTGCCACTTCAGAACCATGGGAAATGCACAGCGCGGAAGCAGAACTCACTCAGACGTGCCTCAATAAACACATTCACTCAACACTGGGTGGCCACCTCCTGTCTCAGACAGTGAACTGTGCCCTGAAATTCAGAGATAAACAAAACAGAACTTTCCCCTTGCAAGTCAGAATCTAGATCAGGTAAATGACTAAATGAGTCATTTTGGTAAGGTAACAGTGAATTCTTTGGCAGAGTCTTACAGAGGTTGTAGTATTGTGTAGATAGGGAGGCAAACCATCCCAATGCTATTGGCCATAGCTTCCTAGGAACGATAAAACCTTCTCAGTACTGTTTTTCTCCATACTTTCGTCATGAGTTGAAGGCCAGCACACCCTTCCTCAGCCCCTACATGCATTTTGATTTAGAGATAGCTTTAAACTATTTATCCTGGCTCGGAAAACTTGTCTCTCCAGCCTTCGCCCTCCACCCAAGTCTCTTACAAACCATTTCTTCATTCTATCACCATCTGATAAGGCTACACAGAGGTTGAAAATTGGGCTCCTGTAAGGAAGGGCCAGAAAGTGGTTCAAGGCCGATTTCAAGAGTAATGAGCTTTAAGGTGAAGGCAGGGCTTCTTGCTGCTGGCCAGGGTCAACAAGAGATTGGTGAATGTCTCAAGAACATGTGCACAGAACACTTGGTTTTCAGAGGTTTGGTACATGTGTTGCTGTCGGTGACAAACACTGAAATCCCACTATGCACTGGTCACCTTTTTCTGTATTTTGGTAAGAACACCGAATGCTAGATCTACTTACTGCCTTAACTAAGTTAACTGTTGTCAACTGTTATCACAGTGATGCAGTTATCAAACACTTCATGTCCTTCATGTCTGAAAACAGGATAGCTATTGATTACCAACTCTCTACTTCTCCCAGCTCCTGGAAACTCTCATTCTACCTCATGTTTCCATTGTTTTTATGTGTTGGACAATTTTAGACACCTCTGAGGAATCACTCAATGTTTATCCTTCTGTGACTAGCTCACATCACTGAGCACACAGCATACATGTAGATATACAACAGGATTGTTCTTTCAGTTGAAAAAATGGCCCACTGTACTATTCCACGGTATGCACACAATGCTTTTTCTTTATGTGTTTTTCTATTAGACACATTTTTAGATTGTTTCAGTCTTGGCTATGGTTAGTGATTCTTCAATAATGGGAAATATTACTTTGATATTGTGCTATCTATCTGCTTGTCTATGAGTCCAGAATGTGGGTTTCTGAATCATTGGTATATTTTTATTTTTTAAAGGAACCACTGGTTTAATACTATGGCTGCACCATTTGAATTTTTAGTTCACAAGCATCTCAATTTACCCATGTTTGCCAGGCAGTGGTGGCGCACACCTTTAATCCCAGCACTTGGGAGGCAGAGGCAGGCAGATCGCTGTGAGTTCAAGGCCAGCCTGGTCTACAAAGTGAGTCCAGAACAGCCAAGGCTACACAGAGAAACCCTGTCTCAAAAAACAAAAACAAAACCAAAAAACCCCAATTTACCCATGTTCTTCCTCAAACGATGTTTTATAGCAGCAGTTCTCGCATATGTGATGTAACAATCCATTGTGAGCCATTTTATTTTACTTATTTTTCTATTTGGGGGATTTTTGAGACAGGGTTTCTCTATGTAGCTCTGGCTATCTTGGAACTTATTTTGTAGACCAGGCTAGTCTGGAATTCAGAGTTCCACCTGCCTCTGCCTTCGAAGTGCTGGGGTTAAAGGCATGAGCCACAATGTCCATCTATTAATCAATCAATTCATTCATTCATTCATTCACTCAATGTTGGTGGGAGATCACATCCCACAGAACACATGTGGAGATCAGCAGACGAATTTCAGGAGTCAGTTCTCATCTTCCACCATGTGAGTCTTGGGGATCAGACATAAATAGGCAGTTAGCTTTGGCTGCAAATGTCTTTACCCCCTAAGGCATGTAGGCAGCCCTCCATTATGGTATTGTTTTGGCTTCTTTAATGATCTTAACTATGTAAAAGTGTTGATCATCCTTACATATACCTGTTGTTAGTTGTTTGCATGGCTTCTTTGGATAGAGGCCTATTAAGATCATTTGTTCATTAAAAACCGTATACATGTATGGATATTTTGCCTTCATGTGTATCTGTGTACTGTATATGCGCCTGGTGCCTGCAGAGGCTGGAAGAGGGCATCACACTGCTGGAACTACACCTGCAGTTGGTTGTGCACCATTACCTCCAGCTCAGCCCTCTTCCAAATCCCAATTCTAGAATCAGATCATTGCTATCTTTGTTGCTATTGACCTGTAGGAGTTCTTTGTATTATTCTGGATATCAGCACTTTAGCACATCTATTATTTGTCAATGCTTTTCCCCATTTTGTAGTTTTTCTTTTTTTGGCTAATCCCTTTTCTGTACAGAAACTTTTACTTTGTTGAAATACCTTAAAGAAGATGAAAAAAAAAAAAAACCCAAAAAATTATATTCATAGTCTGAAGGTGTGACATTGTGTAAAATGCCCACAATCTCCATAATTACCTACAGGTTTAATGTGATCCCATCAACACTCCAATTGTATTTTTATAAAGATTTAAAAATCCTCAAATCCTATGAAATCACAAAAGACACCAAATAATCAGCATAATCCCAACAAAAACCAAAAACATCATACTTCTTGGTTTCAAAAAATGTTACAAAAATAGAGCAATTAAAAAATATAGTATTGTCATAAAACAGCAATGTAGGCCATAGGAACACAGAATGCCTCCAACACACACGAGAGAGAGAGAGAGAGAGAGAGAGAGAGAGAGAGAGAGAGAGAGAGAGAGAAAAAGAGAGAGAGGGAATCAACTGACTTTCAACAATGGGAAAATGATGGTTTCTTCAATGGAAAAACTAGATATCCACGTGCAAAGAATGAAACTGGATCTGTATCTTATATTCTACACAAACGTTGACTGGGAATGGATGAGAGATTTAATTCTAAGCCTGAGATGAGAGTGGGAAGCCACTAAGGACGATGTAGGGGGAAAGTTTCATGACATTGAACTTAGCAACATTCTTTTGACATGACACCAAAAGGAAAAAAAATAGACAAATAGACCTCCAGGGCACTGGCCACCTTCTAGGCACAGAAGACACAGATAGGACCTTCACCTGCAGAGCTTACATCCAGGTATGGAAAAATAGATGGAATTCACAGATACAATTATGAAACTAATAAGTAGTAATTTCAGCCAATTAAGGACAGCTACGGAGAAACCGCAGGGTGACCATGTTTAACTACGGTAGAAGGCAGGCCACTGTGGGGGATGGGAGCTAGGACTGCGTGAGGGGAAGGTATAGTGTGATTGCAGAGTACCCTGAGACTAGCAGGCTGATCAGAGTCAAGAAGAGACTGGCATGAGGGTGTGGGGGATGTGGAAAGTCTGAGCATCTCTGACTTGATCCGGGCTCTACTTGTGAGAAGTGGCTCTAATGGCCATGAAACACTCGCTTGAACGGGTGAGAGCTGGGACTCCTGCTTCTTGGATACTTATCAGGTGAATAAGGGATATATTTTTATTCTAAAAGTTTATTATAAGGCTATCCAAGGGGGAAAGATTCAATTTTAGTAAGGTAGCAGCGGCTTATTTACATCTTCTAGGAAAGTGGCTTAAATTTTAGTGTTGAAGTGGGTTTTTTTGTTTGTTATTTGCTTGTTTGCTTGTTTACCTGAGCACATTCGATCTTGTCAGACTGTAAGCCCCAATGTGGGATGCACTGTAGACAAATGGAGTCTTGCCTCAGGAATCCAGTCCTAATATAAATCTCACCGGAAGCTACCCGACCCTCATTTGCTCTACTGAACTTCCCACCTTCACTTCATGTTCTCCATCATGATCCTCTCAGAGTTCCTGCGTGCCTCAGGGCTTCCTGCTGTGTGGTAAGAGTTCAGTCAGGGTTGGAAGTGTCTATGTTTCCACACCTTTTATTTCATTACTGTCTCCTCCATCACTCCAAATAGACCTCATAAAAGTGCACAGTGGGTGACCCATAAGGTCTTTCAGGCCTGTTGATAGGTTCTCTCTCTCTCTCTCTCTCTCTCTCTCTCTCTCTCTGGTTTCCACACCTCACCTGTTCTATTTATTTTATTGATCCACAGAATTTTTCACATCTCATTTAGGCGGTTTTCCTTAAGACCTTTCTTAGTATCACTTGTTTGTCTTCTGTCCACATGTTCCTAATTTTCCAAGTACCAATCACATGTCATCTCCCAGTGGAAGACTGTTTAGGAACCCATCAATCCTCTCTGTGACTGTGAGAATGGTGTCTAGACTCAAACACAGCTGCGTTTAACTCTCAGTGACTAACAGAATGACTTTGAGCAAGCAGCTTGCTCTGTCTATACCTCAGGTGCTGTTATGCTGGGAAGATGAGACACGTGTGCACATTTGACACTGACTAACCTGGAGCCAATGCTGAACAACAGTAACAATTACTATTTGCAGAAGCATTTGTACACTTATGATATGTTTCTACTCACCCTGAACCTTTAAGAGGCATATGTATCACCATGTATTTGAAATCTTCCCACACACAAAAGTAAGCTTTTTGTTTGTTTGTTTGTTGTTTGTTTTTTGGCGGGGACAGAGGGAGGTTTTCTTAAGTAGAGCTATTCTATATTAGTCTTTCATTATACATTAAGTTACAGTGGGTAGGGGAGAAACACGGAAGCTGTGGAATACAGACTACACATCTAGAATGTTCTTTCCTCTTGTTATCCTTACCAATGTGGTAATCCACCCTTTGGTCCATTATTGCTTAAAATATACTTTCATTCATTTTTTGCTTTTGAGCTCCCCAAAGCATATAGGCCAAAAGCCAACCATTGTAGTCATTTTTTTTTCAGGACTCCCCACTTTCCAGATGATAAAGTTTACTTTGAATGATAGCCAAAAGCAACAAGGACTTCCCACTACATGTTATATAGCTTTTATTGTTCTATGTTCTTAGGATTAAATGAATTGAATAGTGCAAAATGCAGTCACCTTGGGCCACACATCCACCTAAGAAATAAGGAGACCATACTAATGTGGAACAGCTGAGTCTTATCTGGCACTGTGTTGAGCTCCACGGGCTTTTGGCCCAGATATAGCCAAGTACTGTAGTGTCGATGGCTACAGGTATAAAACAGGAGTCACCGTGAGCTGACACATGGTGACTACACCGGGGAAAAGGGTGGAACACCATGGCTCCCAGCCACAGGTCAGGGATGAGAGAGAAGGCACCACTGTCTACAGTGACATCAAAATAGAGGTTTGAAGAGGTAAGACTGCGTAGACCCTTCTGCTCAAGTTGAACAAAAGCATCAACTGTCATTGGAGACTAACCTGGACCGGGATTTCTATCTAGCGCTGACACTGTGGCAACAAAACAAGAGCAGACTTGATGGCCTGCAGGGCTGAAGTCTGAAAGTGATGCCAGTCAAAGAAAACAGTGTTGCTTAGAGTTTCTAGGAAGGGAGAACAAGCCAGGCCGGAGCAGAAAAACTGGAA